>NW_009909696.1:0-28437 GCF_000696875.1 Nestor notabilis | reverse complement strand
TAAGGAAGAAGTTCTTCACAGTGAGGGTGGTGAGGCACTGGAATGGGTTGGCCAAGGAAGCTGTGAATGCTGCAACCCTGGAGGTGTTCAAGGCCAGGTTGGACAGAGCCTTGGGTGACATAGTTTAGTGTGTGGTGTCGCTGCTCATGGCAGGGGGGTTGGAACTAGATGATCTTAAGGTCCTTTCCAACCCAAACCATTCTATAGTTCTATGATTAATTACTCATCATGCTCCCCCCACCTCTATTTCTCATGATGTTAACACTATTTTTAATGCCTATTTTGAATGCACATATGATGCTAGCTACACCACGAGTATCCCTTAAAGCATCTGTATATCCCTCTGGAATAACAGCTACTATCTAATTTGATTGTATCAATTTCTACTTTTGTCTCATTAAAATCAATGCTTTTCCTAATACATGACAGAAAAAGAAGTGATGTAAACTTTAAGTCAGCATGTTGCTTTAGTTAAGTTCTAACGCTAATAATTATCTGCCTCTTCTCTCTTTGTTAAGCAGCATTTCAATGTAGTTTATAAACAAGGGAAAGTTTCATAATAATGACAGTATATGCAAACCATGGTAACTAGCAAACATCACACTAAATTAGATCGTAACTCTGAAGCTTCTTTTAATAACATACTTCAAATAACAATGAGATTATAAGTGTCAGTATGTATGTTGATGATATATCGTTGCCTTGAATGCTTTTGTTCATCTCTACTCCTTGCTGCCCCAAAAGAAATATCTATTAAACAGGGAGGCTTGAGTTTTCCAAGGGATCAATGAAAGAATATATAAGAATGTTAGTAATAATAGACCAGAAGTCTGGTGTATGTTCTCTGGAGGAAGAAAACCAAATAAATTTAGAGTTAATTACAGCCAGTCACTTCAGATATTGCACAAGTAACTCTTAGTGTTGCACTACTACAAAATTCTAATTCTGTGAATTGGCAGTATTCTAAGAATGGATTCCATTTATGTGGTATATCAATAGTCACACATGACAAAATCAGATTAATAAAATATGCAATTAGACTCCAGGATACCTGAAAAATCTAAGTCTATATCTGGGAAAGAGCTAAATCCATATCTTGCTTGTATATATAAGTCTTCGTGACTATTTTCGTAACTCAAAGCCACACATTTTCAAATCAAAGCATTACAGAAAACTTCATGAAAGGCAGATACTGCATTCGCTTCCATGTGATAATCCAATAATGAAGTCTCAGAATGCAATACATGCTCATTTGATCAAATGAGCATTTATACTAAGATAAATCTCAAATTATCAGCACACATGGAACTCACTGAAAGAAACAAGAAAGTAACAATGAAGCAAAACTCTTGACGCAAATTCTAATAAGAAAAATAGCCATCAAATTTCTACTTTTTAATTTAAAAAAAAAAAAAAAAAAGCCCAAAACCAAGTATCGCAGTTTTCCAGTTTCATTTAGTCTGTATTAAAACACATCTGAGGGTTTTATCTGCACAGGAAGACAAGTCCTAAATATGTTTTGGAAGGGTTTCCTGTAAGACTTCCCTCCAACCTCTGGAAGTCTTCCAGAAAGCAAGAAAAAGAGCGTATGTTTGATTTACAGACAGAAACACCCAGGCAAGCAGTAGGTAGAAAGATGAGTTAAAGGGAGAAAGCGAGTTTCATTTTTGCACAAAGATTGTTTTCAAACTTTGTCTTCAGTTAAAAGTCTTGACATATTTCCAAGACTTAATTTATTTTGCCTGGGAGATCATCGCTTTTAAGATGACTGTTCCAGTTTTGTAGGGGAACTCCGCCAAAAGGAAAAAATAAATATTTAAAATGAGATACACTCATTGCCAAGAACACAAAATGACAAGTAATAATCTAGACTCATATAATGATCATTATTTGTAATGAACTTTCAATCCCATTTGACACAAGTTTACTTTCAATTGGGTCCTTACAGTTTCAAATAGGAATCCTTTATGGCTAAAGAGTAAATATTACTAGTAAACTCCATTTTTTTCAGTGCTTATGATCCTACATAAAGCCATAAGGCCCAAATCATAAGGCATTTCAACCACTTTGAGATGTGACAGTGTTACTTTATTTGTATTATTTAACCCCTTGATTCAGGAAAATCTTTCCGAAAAGGTACACAACCACAGTCATCAACATAATTATGTGGAAAACACATTGTATTCTGTACAGTTCAGAAGGACCTGGAAGTGACTTGTATTATGTGTATTATAAAATCATGTGTATCAATTTTATCACTGGGGGTGGGGGATCCATGACATAACAAATCCTTCTTGTAGTTTCCTTAAATTAAGTAAGTCCCAATAGGAGAGACTAGATCCCTTGTTCTCGCTTGGAACATAAGCTTTGCAAACGGCAAACCAAAAATAAACTCTAATAAAATCAAAATCTGGTTTCCACTGAAATCTTGAATGTGAGCCTAATCCTTAAAGGAACAGCATTACTTATCTAATGGTATGGCTCTTGGGCAGGATGGGGCTCTTCTGACAGATAATTATTTCCTTCCTCCAGTGCTGAACTGCTCTGAACTTTCTACAGGATGATTCTCCAGCTTGAACTTCCCGTTTAGCTAAGTCTATTTGCTTTGCATCAAGACATGTTGACAGTTTTCAGTTCCAGCTCCAGAAGTCCAGATGGTTCAATGAAAGTGAAGGATAATACCACATGACTTAGATTATTAATTTTTTCCCCTCCAGTACAAAAAGGAACAGCTTAATGTCAGGTCAAATTTATACTTCAGACTGAGAGGGACAGTAAATAAGAATTATGCTTGTACTCTGAAGAGGACAGTAAACAGGAAGAGAACAGGTCAAGTAAAAACATATAAGATGCAAAAAGGTTAAACCTAAAACATGTTTAAAATAAGTAACTTAACCCTATGGTTTATGTAGAAGGCCATTATTATGAACTGGACCAAATTTAAACTTGAACACTCTCTGACTTGTATAGAAACAGTCTCAGGGATTCAGATGATGAGGTGAGGATCTTCAGAGCAAAAATTAACCTTAAGGAAAAATATTTAATCTTATTTCAAGTAGTCATCCTTTAAGCAGTTATTTATTCAGCTCTTTTTATTTTTCCACAAGCTCCTTGCTAATTCACTGCTGGCATCTGCTGGGCAAACCTTACAGAAACCTTACAGACTTCATTACCACTACAGAGGCAGAATTAACTTCTTGCTACAGAATTGCACTTTTTCAGCTTTCACTTTCATCAGAGGGTTCCTAGCTGCCTTGCTTTCACATAGAAGAGAGGCCACACAGGACAGGATGATGATCTCCTGACTGGTCTGATACCCAGCCCAGGATTTCTGGATGGTTTAAGGCTCTAGATTTAGCCTCATGAATCAGACAATTACTGTAGAGATATCCCAGAAGAATGCAAAAGACCTATCAAATCTCTTATCTATCACCCCGACCCTGCCACTGCCTTCTCTGTATCTTTCCTTTGGACTACCTTGAACACAAGCATTTTAGCAGCGAACCAGCTGCATGAATACACAACTGCACCTCTTCAGCAGTCACCAAGAACATATTCACTTAAGATATCACTCATTTCTCTGACTTCAGACAAACTGTAAGGCCAGTTTATTAGGTCACATGATGCTCCACTCTGCAGAAACGGCTCAAGGTATCTCGGTAGCATTTTTCTCTTTGCCATGCAAGCTTTTCCCAGCAGCCACAATCATGAGAAACTAAAGAAAGAAGAATAGGAAATAAGGCTCTCAGTTACACATCTTTGAACCCTTCACTATAGGACATGAGAATAAGCACACTTCTGCTTGCTTTCAGAAAAAAAGCACAAGGAGAACTTTGAGTACACTTTCCCACAGCTGCAAACAAAACCCACAGAAGAGAAGAGGAAATCAAGATATTTTTGGAACATAGGAATGTAACGCTTTTCAGAAAAATAGTTGTATTTTAGCTCATCTAGCCATTCCTATTTACATAAATGACTAACATTTCAGAATCTTGTAAAGTGTTTGACCTTGAAGACATATTTCTGCAATTAACACCACAAAAAATTAACCTCACATACGCATGAATGTTGCAGTTCTCAAGAAAGACCCACAGATGGGCAGAAAATACTGAAATCTCTGCAATTTATTCTGGAACAGCTCTTACAAAAGTGAATCAGCTTCTTTGTACAAAATCTTTCTGTCAATTTCACTTCAAACAGATATAGTGTTCCTTTATGGAGTTTTTTTTCTGCTCTGCATTTGTAAGGCTGTTTAAATACACTGCCCTCAGCAATGTTTACAAATGAGCTGACACTTAGCAAAACCATTGCTGTTGTTTTGATTTAGAAGAGTTACTTTCCTTGGTACATGTTAAGGCAATGCTAGAGAAAATGCAGATAGGTATTCACATCTGCCTATTGATACACCAGCACTTCATCTAATTCTCACATTTTCCTACAAGAAGAACAGTACATGCTGACTTCATACAGTTTCGTTTTTACATCCTCTGTACATAATTTTTTTTAATATATATAAATATACACACATGTAACTCCTTAAATATGTATTTATATACTCACAGAATACACACACAATAGAAATTATCTTCTGTTCTAAAGCAACATACACTATCCATACATGTACCTGAAGCTAGTATCTAACTTCCCTATACGTTGTAAAGCCTTATTTTTCAGTGATGTCCATCTGCCAAATCTGTTCTGTGAAGTTCAGGGAATATATTTAAATCTGTATGAACTACATTTCATTGAGCAAGTTTTATCTAGTCTAAATGTAATTTTTCTTCTAAGTAAGTTCCAGAAGTATATAAAAATTAGGTTTGCTTTTTAAAGACTCATACATTGACTAAAGTATAATCTTTGATGTATTATGTATCCCTGAAATTCCACCTACTGGGGCAAATCTACTGCCTTATCTTTTACAATTTATTATTTATATACATATGTATTATTATAGATGGATAAATTTCACAGCCACTAAACTGCTTGTGATGCACTGGACACTTCCCAAATATTTCATGACAAAGTCTTTAGAATCACAGAATCATTTAGGTTGCAAATGACCTTTAAGACCATACAGTCCACCTTTGTGGCAGGACAGATTTGCTTTTTTTCATATGGGTTTTCGTCCTTTTGTTGTTTAAGCTGCTACTACTGTTACTTTGTACTTGTAGAGGAGGAAAACAAAACAGAAATCCCAAAACTCCGAAAAACCCCAACTTCCTTTTCAAAGCTACCCATGCAAAGAAAAATGACAAGTGCATACGTTGCTATTGCATTTATTGAATAGAACTGTCCACTGAAAGAAACAGCGAGTTCTGCTTAAATAAAAAAAAATAAATAATTGTGCTACAAGGTGGCCAAAACCAAAACTGTGATCAGGAGGCCCATCTCTGTGTTCCTTGAAAAAATCATTACATATATCATCTGAGTAGCCTCACTCCTTGTCATTCCTCATTATGTCTCATATGTCAATGATTAACAAGACACCAAACATAAAACAAAATATTTTCATAAAGTACAAAGTTTGTACTACTAAACTGAAGATAAGCAGCTATTTCTTCCAGTACAGACATTTGTCTATGACACGTACATGGTGCAAACTCTGTGGCCAAAAGAGTAAGATTCATTTGTATGAGCAACAAAGAGCCTGTAGGCCTATTGGTTTGAATAGTAAGGTTACTTTTGGCCACTAATTTTCCTTTAATTTGTCATCATACCATACAGTTGGAAAAAGTATTTATACAGCTTAAGGAGGAAAAATGGTTCAGTAATCACTCTACACGCTGGAATGAAATTCAAACTTCACTTCCAAGGAGACTTTCTTAGAACATTTGACCATGAAAATATGTTAGGAGCATAAATTAAAATATTACAGAGTGACAACAAAGATCCGTGGGGTCTGTTTAACAGACACAGGGACTAAAAACATATTGGACTTTTTTTAATTGAATTTTCAATTAGTGATAACTTCAAAAACAATCACAGTTGTTTAAACAAACTAAATGTGTTTAATTTCTGTAAATTTCAAGCCTTGGTGCTACATTTACAATGAAATATTTTTGTTCTCAAATTAAATGGAACTTCAGCACTGAAGCATTAGTCATTTTGCAGAAATATCTGTATGTAAAACAATATTTGAAAATGCACACTCAGCTTCATGGAAATACTTAGATCCCATCAACTTCAGTGAGACTGAAGCAAGTGTACAAGTCAATTGAATCAGATCCTGCCTCTGTGCTATAGACAAAAAGTTGTGAGAGAGCATATAGCAGTAAGGCATTAACTGTATACAGGTCCTGAAGGTGTGGAGCTCTCCTTTGCCAAATCTTCCTGTGAGGACTAAGCATTTTGGACAGCACTTGTAGTCAGGGAAGGTGAGAACTATGTAAGAATCCCCCGAGAAACAAGCTGGAATTTTCTGCCTGCCTCTAACGCCTCCTGCATGACATAGCTCTCTGCCTTCTGGAGAAAAGCAGCTTTGTTAGCTCTCTTAGTCTTAGATCTTTGGTCTCAGCTTCCCTTAATTTCTGGATATCCAGAGAAACATTCAGTTAAAAGTAATTCTATCGCCAAAAACAAGTTCATCTCCAAATGTATTGGGACACAGCTTCTGAGCTGCACAACTCAAGAAAAAATGTAGAAGTGTTAACTTACACGGACTTAGGCACTAACTAATAATAAATCCTGCTCCAGAGCATGTGACAAACCATCAAGTTTCGCTAATGGTAGTTGAAAATATGCATAAACTGAGATGTCATGTTCAATTTCTAAATGAAATGCCAATGTCGAACCAAATGTACCACAAATACTCTTTCCCTTGTCTCCAGGGACAGGTGACTGAATCCCCAGTTCAAGAAGCCAACAAACAACATTCTAAAAGAAATTAAAAGAGAAAGTAAAACTGTCATAAAATGAGACTACAGTCACAGGTGCAGATTAGCACTAATCTGCCTAAAAAGACTCAGCATTATAGCACACCTATCACTCTAAATTTTTAATATTTATAGGTATTTGCTTAAGGTGGCTTGCTATTAATCAAGTAGGAAATTTTATGCTAGCAGAGGTGTCCTCAACAAATATGAATACTTAACACTCAGTGGTATTGCACTCTGAAGTATAAATGCATTTTACACTTCTATAAACTGGCAAATAACAATAAGCAGCATGACTACCCTTTCTTGGAACTCAGCTACCTCTATAACACTATAACTTTGATGAAATATCTGACCTGAAAATTAATAGTGGTTGGTTTTTAATTATTTACTTTTTTCCCTTGCATACTGTTATTTTTTGTAAATTTAAGACACTGAATGTGTGAACAGGCCTCTAATCATCCCCAGAGCATCCTGGATCCTCAGTGTTTGCTTGATATTCAAAATCAGTTTTTGTAGGTGATCAGGAGTTCTAAAAGTGGCACAGGAGTTGAAGCCTGAGTCCCAAAGCAGAAATGCAGATTGCAGTAATACAGAAAGAATGCATTTTGATTTAGCATACATTCTTGTCTGATTGATTAAAACTCAGAGACTGAAATATAACCAATATAAATGGATTTCTGAAGCCTACTCTACATTTTCAACTGATTACTAATTTGCACGTTTTGATCAAGTTTTTGCTCTCTAGTAATTCTTTAAAGCATATCTTTCAAAGTGAGCTACATAAGAAGCTATGATTACACAGATTCAAACCAATTCAGTAGCTTTGTTTACAGGGCAGCTGCCAAGATTTGAGTCACTAAGTCAGCCTGTGACATGCCCGCTTGTATAACTTGTATTCTTTGGCAGCATTTGAGGGCTTTGCATATCTGTAGTTTGATATATAACTCTACTCACATATCACAAAAATGAAATGGAGTGATAAATTTGTATAACATTAGTTTTAAAACTGTACTCATTAAATTGAGCGAAGATCAGTGTATTTTTTTTACATCCTGCACCACCCTTTTACTTAGTGGCCAATGAAAGGGGAAAAAATTGAAGCTGGTAAAAAGCAAACCTCTTGCCATATATCACTCTTCTGATTAAAAGAAGAGCTTTAAAATCCACCAGGATACTGTATCTTCTGTGATAGCAGAAGTTGGTAGAAAAATAACAAAATCAATCAATTCATCACAACCACCATCGACTTTAGTAAGCTACATACCAACAGGTACTCCTGTGCAGAGAGAGCGAGAAAGCACATTCTGTGTCTCGCTCATTCTCTCCAACTACTTAGCTGATTTACGAAAAAGACAGAGGAAAGGATGGCAAACTCCAAGCATGTTTGTTTGCTTTTTAAGCTAAAGTTGGCAGTAATACCGAAGTACTTGGTCTCCACCATTCAGAGATCTGTTCCACTATTTTCCTCCCGATTTCATACCTCCAGGAGCTGTTTCCTAACTAGATGGCTCAAGACCAAAAAAAATTTTGAGAATTGATTTGCTTTGCTTCCTTTAATGTCTAGCAAATGGTTGCTATGCTTGTTAAACCATCAGCTTATAGCTTGATAGACAGCATTTCAGTTCTGGATTTAAAGAGTTTCTGGTCACCAACTGTTACTTTTTCCCTCCTAAACCAGGTTTATTTAGTAGAACAACCAACTTTTATCAATTTGATGGCTTTGGCATCCTCCTTAGGTAGTATAATAAAATCCAACCTCATATCAGATTTTAAAGCTTGTCAGAGCTTGCTTAGCTGTTCCTATTTATCTTTCTCTGGAACAGAAAGGAAATGCTTTGTTTGCTTTCTTGTCGTATTTTGCCTTTGAGGATTCCAGTTGGCCAGGTTAAAATCCAGAATATTAATTAGCTTGTATACCATTACATCTACATGATCTGGAGGAAACAGATTTTTCTGGGTTTCCTGTTCTAAATGATGTGGGTTAGAGTCAGATAGAACATTTGATAATTGACAAGTGGGGCCTCTCTACGTACAATCAGTTATTCCTTATCTGGTAAAGCATTGTTTTTAATTTCATGTTCTGTTATTGCCAGGCTGAAATAAAATTATACTATTATTTTTAATACATTTGAGCCCTCCACACCTACAACTTAGTGTTTTTACACTTTGAGGTAGGGTGTCCAAAGGTCAAGGATGAGAAGGGGTAGTAGTCATTAAGGAGGTATCTAACATTTCAAAGGGCTTCCTAAGCAGTGATACACTGCTACATTAAGGAAACTCCAGACTTGACAGACTGGAATGGAGTAGTATAACCCGAATGCCTGTATACCCTCCAATATCAACTTTGCCCAGAAGGAGGTCTGGGGGCATTACTGTACCTGCCTGCCTTTCCCTTTCTTGGCCTATGTACTGGCAGGAATTGATCAGTTATTCTGGAGTACACAACAAGTAAATCCTTGGGTAGTCTTAATTCTATGGCTTGCAAATCATGGCAAAAACAGAGCTGCAAGCTTAGAAAGCAAGCAGGGAAAATGGACTGAAATGCTGCAGCATTTTCTAAGACATAATATTTTCTGGCTTTGCCAAAGCAGACAGTTTTCAAGATGGAAGGCAAATTAAATAGGATTACTTTAGTAAAGCAGGCTTCCTCACATAAAAAGATCAAATTCTTAATTAGTAAAATATTCTCACATCTCTGGTTTCCCTTTAATCTTTTATTATTCAGAAGATGTTGTTGGCTGTGCAAGCATCATGTTCAAAAGGTTTTTTATAAAGGGAAAAGTAAGAGTTTCATTTTATCCAAAAGATAAAAAATGCTTCGTATAGGAGAATTTTGTCAGTGATAAACACAATCATGAATTTTTTATTATTTTTTTTTTGTCTATTTGAGACTAGGGGTACTAGAAGCACTTACATTATTTTCCTTGGCAGGTAGGGAAGCTCAAGGCAAAACACTTCTATTTCAAAGATAATTTATGCTGTTACATCATTTCCAGCATTACTGGCCTCAGCTCATATCATTTATTCTTAAGAATTCATGACCTGTTTAGAACTGAAACTTACTTTGACCTGCATAACTAAGTGCTGTGACTAACCTATTGTGTAGGAGTAGCAATTCTATTTTTTAACTAGTAGCTGATATTCAAATATGATTTCTATTTTCTTGTGAACACTAGTTGTCAGGCATTTATCATACTGCATTGCAAACAGATTAGGCTTCAAGGTACAATTTATTTTAGAAGGAAAGAAATTGGGTGGGGTAAGATTTGGAAGGTATTTCTTTCTATTAATATTTAAAACCACCTATGTAACAGACACACCTTATCTTCCTTACTCTCTTGTAAACACTTAAAGTAGCCAGGCAGGGTTTTGAAGGTCACATTGCATGATTATGGATGAAGCTCCAGAAAAAAGGCTGAATTGCAATACTTCTGCTATCATATGTGGCAATACATAGTAACAACCATGTGACCCATACCACAGATTGTGTAATTCATAATTTTTTTAAAAAAGAAACATACTTTCAATAGCTGCATGTGTGTGTTTATAGGTTTGGGTTTTCTTTTTCCCAACTTACATATAATAACAACTTTTACTATACAAGCTCCATGAGAAAAAATGGAACGGATGTATGCTGCCTTTTGTTTCTTGTGTAAAACAGGAGTAACACAAGTAAGGTTACTGAAAAGCTACAGCTTTGGTGGTCATGATTAAATACACAGATAGGGATGAAATTTTGGATGGTAGGTAAAAAGGGGAAAGAGAATCAAGAACCTGACTATAACCACACTGTCCCTGTTCCTTCACTGCCAGATGCTCATCATGGTCACGTTACATGCTTTCTCAATGAGCTGTTCCTGTAAACAAGCCAGCTGCTGATAAAGCAGCACAAATAATACAAGAGCTTCTCCCCAGTCTTTTGTATCTCACAATATGTGTGACTCAGCTTTCAGAAGGCTAAGCCAGTTCATACAACTAGGGAGCACTGGCATCAGCACTGGAACGGGATCATGGAGGCACGAGGATGACTAGCAAGCCCACGTCCTGATCACGCAGGAAGATGTTTATAAGTACATGACCAGGCTTGCATGTTCAGCTTTTCTTTCTTACACTTGGCCTGAGGAGAAAAGCCTACTGGATTAACTTTTAATAATATTTAATTTCTAAACCACAAAGGATGCTTGCCAATGTAGAGCTACTGAAATCTTGGGGGAATTAAATGGTACATTTATAATTTTCTCTATTTGCCTTCAGATTTTTCCTCTGATTTAGCTGTCTGATGCTAGTTTGTTATAAAAAATTCTTTCATTTCTCTGCACTTGTATGATTTGAATCATAGGATTCCATGTATCCTCGGCTTCCACATATGCTTGGCTTCCACACAATTTGTGATTTCTGGCATGCTATGAAACCATTTCTTAAAAAATATGACCATCCTGTCTCTCACTAGAGACCTTGCACCAGCCAATTCTACAGACGAATATGAAAGGTCTATGAACCAAATACCAAGAGAAAAATATTGCAAGTAAAATGTCTTGTGAAAGTCCTACTTCCTGGGGCATTTCCATGTGAAATTTATTCTCAGCAGAAATAGTACAGCATAAAATCAGTAACCTTAATTTAAGTAAAAAAAAGTTTGATGCAGAAAAAAATACATTCATTACAAGTAAGACCTTGCTTCCTACTACAAGAAGGTTTGCAGGCACTGCCTTCCTAGAGCGTGTGTGTGTGTGTAAAAATAGGGAAAACTGATGAAGTACTAAGTGGCTGATAGGCAGAGGCAGACTGCTCTTTCTTTGTCTTCTCCCAGCAAGCTCTTCTCAGCAAGAGACAGAACAAGAACATGAAAAATGGGGCAGGTGATTCTGAATCACACACCTTCTCCTCCTATTCTTTCTTAGACCACATGCAAGTGCCTCTTTCATCCAGGAGCTTGTTGGAGTCCTTTACTCTGTCCTGGTCTATCGATCCACTGACCTTGATCCTAAATCTCTTTCTCAAACTGCCCATACGGAAGAGAAACTCTCAAAAGCTAACGGTACCCAGCAGCTTCTGGCTGGGATTAGCAAAGGGATTTCAAAATCAAACCAGAAAACAAAGACTGAATAATGAAGATCTCAAGAAATAAACCTGAAATTCCAAGTAACAGAAAAAAAAAATGCAATAGAAACATTACACAATGTTTTCTGTTTTCATATCTTACTCAGCTCTTGTTTTGACATAGCCCCTAAACATTTACATGACTAATACTGCAGCAAAACCAAAAATCTTTCTCAAAACACTTACCAAGAACCTCTCCCTCAAAAACACAGCTTTTGTTGAATAGGGGTTACGTAGATAAGCCTTTTCTAGGAAAAGCAGCCTAAAGGAAAAAAAGCAAGCTTTTTCATAAGAATCGTGATGAAACTTGCAGTGATGATTTTACACTCCTGTGGCAAGTTTCTCAAAGGTAGCATCTTGGGCTAGTTTAGAAGACTCCCCACTGCTTCCACAAGACCTTGAATATCTTAACTTTAACTTTATATTGTAAGAGGTAGCAATAGTCAACCTTGACTTAAGGCTGTGTTGTAAGCTACTTTATCTCCTTTTAACATCAAGACCTGAACTAAATTTTCCTCACAGAACCTGATAGGGTTAAAGTTCCAGTATACTGTCACTAAAGTTATTGGAAAATGTGCATAAAATTTTACATTCTTTTCTTTGAAAAAATATTTATAATTATGAAAAAAATTGACATGAAATATTACAAATGTAAGTTTTAAAACTTTTCCTTTCAACAAGTCCAAGTATATTGGTTTTAATTTAAATGCTTCAGCTTAAGTATTTTGTTTCCTTTGAGAAAAAAATTGTCAACTTTTGTTTATGTTCTGATCAACATGTCTAACCACTAATGAACTTAAATATGCATTACGTAATTTGCTTGCATACTTTCTTCCAGAACCCACTGTATGATTTCTGGAATGCTGATTACTTCATACATTTTCTCTGCTCTATCCATAATCCTGCTGGGGATCCAAACAGAAATAAATAAGTAAAATTGAATAAATTAGAGAAACCTCAGTCTTGCAATCATGACATTCTGCACTGCTATCTTATGTTTTACTACAATTCCCATTCTCACATTACTGAAGCATATTCTTCATTTTATATGCCTGATTGTGCCATAAAGAACGATAGCAATATATAGGGGAGGACCTGAAACAGGAAGACATTAAAGATGAAATCCTACCTTCAAGAAGTCTATGAACATTTACAATTTTCTTGAATGGAGATCTTTCGTATGGCAAGATTCATATGGGCACTTGATGTCCATGGGGCACTGAAACAAACTTCTGGGTAGCTCTTTAACCACCTGACCTGTCCTTTTTTAAACAAAATAGTGCTGCACTTTGCATCTAGCAAGAATTTAATTAGTGGAGGAATTTTATATTCTAAGAATCTTAGAATTCTAAGAATATGCTAAGAATTTCATAATTTAAGAACACTGATTTCCAGATTGAAAGAGTTCCTGTAGTGTGCAAACTCTGCTTATCTCACCAAAATTTCATTTCTGTTTGTTCTGGAAGCTGCTTGTATGAATTTAAAATGAAAGCAATTGGTTTGCCCTCAGGGTGTAGTACAAACAAACATTTCAGAAAGAATTAATGTAAATGCAGAATAAGTAGTAAAAGAAGAATATTTGCAGATAAAATTTAGTTTTTCAAAACATTCAGGAAAAATCAGTGAACTGCAGGAAATATGCAACTGGAAAGTGAGATGGCCAATAAGCAATAAATATATACTTTTTGCTGAACATGATACCAGTTTCAATTTGCAAGAATTAACTGTGAAATACAACATGAAAAACATGGAGTTGAGTCAAAAAAACAATAGCAAGATACTTAGCTAAACTTTAGCACCAGAAAACCAGTCATTATAAAGAATATATTCACAGAGAGATTAAGAGCATGTATATAATATACAAACATAAAGTCTCTTGAGAAAGCAGTGAAACTACTGTCGGTTGAACTCTAAATAAAAGCTAAAAATTACCTATTAATCATAGAAAATAACACATGTAGAGATAAACATACACACTACACAGAGATAAACATACACACTATTTGATCTGTATTGAAGAAGAAGGTAAAGTTCTGGAGATTAAATTGTTTCGATTTATGACCTCAGCAGGGTTAATTTGTTTCATATACATGGTGTTTGTCTGGGTTTTTTAATCAATCTAGACAGTTAATTATTAAAATGCCTAAAGCTTATGCATGTACTTCTGGATGTTGACATAACAGAAACAGTTTTTCTAAGCAATTCTGTGAACATACTGTTCAGAGAATAAGAATAGGGACATCCTACCACATTATTTGACTGTGAAGAAAGGAAGTGCTGTTAAGAAGTTATGTAATTCCATCTCAGATGCTGTTGTATTAGTGGCAACATCCTAAAAAAAATTAACAATTAGGAGTTATGGATTCATACACAAACAAAAGTCATTCATCCTTTCAAAAGCTTTTGCTGTGCCTAAATACAGGGGTAGCTCCATCCTTTTGTCCAGATATGTATCTGACCTTTCAGTATCTCCCACATGCCATACCTGCAATCACCAGAATTTTTTTTTTTGTTCCTGTAGTTAAAAAGGATCCATGAGGAAAATTACATCTCACATTTATGGCCACAAGTCACAAAAGCCCTGAACTATGTAATGACATTCCTTATCTGTCGCAATCTTGGTTTTCTTTTGTTTGCTGTGCTTTTTGGGAACACTTTGCATAGTAAATAAAATCAAAAAGTTCATACCTGAAATGCATGCATCTTCTCTTGCATGTTTTACAAAGTACTTCTCTGGCACACAGACTTTTCATTTAGTCTTTTTGGGCCTGTTTTCTCCATTTAAAGCAATGTAGAGTGAAAATACTTCCGTCTGCTTTGTGTAAACAGTTAACGTATCACAGAGTACACAGAAATTGTCAAACTGATAGTAGCCACTATCACTGTCAGAAGAAAGCAGGGAACAGTAAAAAGATATCCCCATCAATGTGGAAAGCTGTTCCCACTATCTGACACTGATTCATGCCTAGAAGATACCTATCCTAAAAATAACTGTAAAAAAACAAGAATAATCTTGCTAGCTCTGCAAAGGAGCAGCCTGTTCTTTACTCCTTTGGCTTTGATGTTACATAAAAATTCTTGACCTTTTGGTGGATTTCCAAAAAAACTTGTCATTTCTCCATCACAGCACAAGATCCCATCTGTTGCTCAATTCTATTGCCTAATGATAGAAGACCGTTCTTTTTCCCAGCCAAGACGCACACACTTCTAATGCATGATTGCCAGTGGTAGCAAACAGAAACAAATTGTACAAGTTTCTACTCTACAACCACCCTCAAACTCTATCAATGAGGTTTGAATTATGCAGTGTGTTTGGTCACCATTAAATTTCCGAATAAAGTATTACACAACTTTCCACAGAAATGTACTAGCAATATCAAAGTAATTTCCCTTATATTATCTACTTTAACAGTAACTATTTACAGGACTTCAGTGAACCTAGTCCTGCTTCTCAGCATCAGACAACATAATTTGCTAAAGTCATTCTGACCTTCCTAAAACGCCTCTAATTTTTAAGGCATGCTGTGAAAGCAATCTGAAGAATGATTTAATTTTTTCCACAGCCCTGATAGTCTCTTTGCCTTTAAGAAGTCATATCTTATTCAAAGTAATTTCAAATGTGAATTGAAAAACAAAATTGAAAAAGGACCTTTTTCAGTATGAATGTTGAATGTTCCCACTGGGCAAACCACAATGAAAATTCAGCATAAAGTAAGTTTAAATAAGCTTTATAATAATATCATCCTTTGTTAACTCATTTAAATCTCTACACCAAAAGTTTCAAAAATGTTGTTCTCTGACATCTGAGGTCACAAAAGCACAATTTCTTGTGAAAAAAATTATAGTTCCTAAAGATAATGAAAAGTTACAATGAAAATATGTTCTTGTATTGAGTGGAAATTAAGTGACCTAGTAGAAGAATTTAGATGAAACTCTGGAGTGAGTTTTCATTTTGCAGTTCACTTTAATACCAGCTTCTGTTCCTCTTGTTGCTGGTTATTATCATATCAGATAATTAGAGCACTAGTTTAGGATTTCAAAGGTAACATTTTTTCTTTATCTTTGGGATCCAGTCTTTCTATGTCATTCAAAAAAACCCAAACACCTAGACAGATCTGATGGATTAGATCATCCAGTATACCTCAATACAGGCCGCTCTTTACAGAAAGGACTTGATGTAGTTTGTTCTATAAAATCCACCATGTTGGGATTTCCATAGTTTCTATCAAATATCCCTTTTTTCATAATTCCACTCCTAAGAAGCTTTCGTATGTTCAAATCTTAATTTTATTTTACAGATTTTGTCCCATTGTATTGGCTTCTAGCTCAGTGGATTATATTAAATACTTCCTATTATTCTTTGTATCTGCACATGAAAAACATAAGCAACTACAGGTTTAAATTTGCTCTCTTTTTTTATCTGTTTTTTTTCTTCCCACCACTTTTCTGAACTAATAATCACTCTCAGAACAGAGATGAAGGCCATGTCACACACAGTTGAGTGTGAAAGAGGGACAATGAAGACAGAAGCCACCAAGTGCTCTTATAGTAAAGGGAAATAGCTCACAGTTACTATGAGATACATTGGGAGCCAGCACAGAGATGCAAACTTCCAAAATAACTTACACTGCCAACTGTTTAATAAATAATTAGTAACTGACTAAGCTATTTTAATTTTCCAAATAAGAAACAATGTGAAGACTTATTACACAACAGAAGGAGAGGAAGTATGTTTAAATTCATTTCATGTAATGATATCATTTTATGTCCAGTGTGCATGCACAGTTAGAAAAATAAAAATAGACTATATTAAAAGAAATTGAATGAAACTGTTCAGTCTTTCTGGATGTTGGATATCTGTATTATTTTCTCCATAAGTATTCTGATTAATTCAGGATCCCCACAAAGGAGAGTCTTACTGTGAATCACCTCGAGTTTGGCTGGCTTTCGCAAGGCCACAGGAATGTTCCTACTCTGAAACGTACATTTAATTGGAAGGAGCTAATCAACTGTTTAGAGTAGAAGAAAAACACAGTACACTCCATCTGTTTGAGAGCTCAATACTAAACTGTCTTTTAATTTTCCAATTATTTCTCTACCTTACTAAGAACTTGAAATAGCTTCAGCATAAAAACAATTGGATTTCCCCCTTTTTCTTCTATTCTTTCCCTTCTCTTCTCACTCCATGTTCAACAATATGAACTGCTTTGTATATCTGGATGTTGCTAACTGTTGTCTAAGAAATATTCAGGAATCCTAAGCTGGTTACATTTTTTCCCACTAAATTATTCAAGCTGCAACCTTTCCACAAAGGAAGGTTTCTACTACTACACAGAACTGTAATGGTACCCGGCAAACCCTGTTATTTACAGAACATGAATGGGTTAAATTTTAATGTGTTATGATGGAGGTCAGTACTGCAGAGCAATCTAGTCATCCCACAATGAAAAGGAACACCACATTGCAACACAAAGGTCTCTGAACAGCCTGTACAGTTGTTCGTTGATATCACGTCAATGCTAATTAAATAAAGTTGACACAACTTTTGTAAGAAGGTATGAAGAAAGATGTCTCAACTTGGGAAAACTTGCATAGTTTTCTTAAGTAACATTGAGTTTTAGGGAGCATGCGATTTATATGTTTACCAGTTCTACCAAGGAAAGAGACAAATACTACGTGTATGTACTCATATGTGAAAGGAAAAATAATCTGCTTGAATGCTGCAGCAGTATCATGTAATAAATGAGTAGTATGAGAAAAAAGATGAAGTATTTGTACAAAGTAATTCAATTCCCAAGGTAGAAAGGTCTTCAGTGCCTGTGATGGATAGAAATTCACTAACATTATATACATTATTACAATAATCCAAGTCTCTCTTTGGAAGAGTTGCCAGATAGGACATAACTAGTCAGGTACTTTACTGATTTAACAAAACTTGCAGCACAAAAGCATTAAAAAAAAAAAATGCAGTAGTCACTTCACAGATCACAAAAGTATGTTTTACATTTTTACAAAATAATATTTACATGCTCTTAACTCCATCTTTTTTTTAGATAATTCCATTGTGCTATCTTATGTGGTAGCTACCCATACAGTGTCACCTGAATGTTTCCCATGAAAGCAGATTACTCACTTGAAGCCAAGGACAATCCGCTCTTGAATATGTAAGAAGGTCATATCAATGAAGTCTTCATATGCAGCACAGTACTCCTGAGTTCCTTAAGAGAGAGTCAATAGGAAAATTTTGGGGCAAGGCAACTTACTGTCATGGGTTACCCCCTGCAGGCAGCCAAGCTGCACCCAACCTCTCACTCACTTCCTCCAACAGTGCGATAGGGGAGAGAATCAGAAGAGTAAAAGTGTGAAAACTCCTAGGTTGACATAAAGACAGTTTAATAGATAAAATGAAAGCTGCAGGCACAAGCAAAGCAAAATAAGGAATTTATTCGTTACTTCCTGTTGGCAGGCAGGTATTTAGTTTTCTCCAGGAAAGCAGGGCTCCATCATGTGTAATGGTTACTTGGGAAAACAAAAGTCATCACTCCAAATGTCTCCCCTTCCTTCTCCTTCTCTCAGCTTTTTTTGCCGAGCACAAGCTTCATATGGTATGGAATATCCCTTTGGTCAGTTAGAGTCAGATGTCCCAGCCATTTTTGTGTCCTGGCAGGGCAATGAGAGAAATAGAAAAGGCCTTGACACTGTGTAAGCACTGCTCAGCAATAATAAAAACACCCCTGCATTATCAACACTGGTTTTGTCACAGGTACAAAATGCAGCACCGTACAAACTAGTGTGAAGAAAATTAACTCTACCCCAGCCAAATCCAGTATGCTCACACACACAGAAATAATCAGAACACACAAAATACTTTAACAGTTAGAAACCATGAAAAGAGAAAAAAACTTTAAAAGGAAGGGTGGAAAAAGTCCCTCTGAAATCACTACCTACTCCATATTTTCCCCTTAAGTAAAACATTATAAAATACTAAGGGCAGATGTGTACTTAACAGTCTTTTTTTTGAAAGGAATTTTTCCTGTGAAAGCAGGCATATACAAACACAAACCAAACAACACTTGTTTGGTTTTAAGCCAACTAAGGTTTTAAGCCAATCATTTCTTGAAAAGGAGGAATTTAGTAAACATTTAACAGTGCACACATTGAATTTGAGATATCTAAGCATTGAAGGAGATGACAAATTGCAAAAGTACTTCCGAGTTCACAGGTACAAAAGTGTTTTCCTCATGGTATAGGAGAATTCTGTTCAAAAAAACAAATAGCAAAGCTGAGAAAAATGTTGGACAGTTGTTTCTGAGAATGATGTCCTCAAGCATCTACACAGTCAGTGAGAAGCCAATAATGCAGAAGATGCATTGCAATGACAATGACATCATTTTTTTCTTCTTGATAAAAAAAAGAATGAAAAACATCTTAAAAGCAAGTCGCAAAACCATCAATTTTATACTGACATAGATGAGAGGAGTGTACGGGTGTTAAGAAAAGTACTTGACAACTTTTTTTTCCTGGAAATGTTTGTGAAGTAGGTCTTGGCCCACTTAACACCTGATAATGAAAAGAAAAAAAAAAGAATAAATAATTTAAAAAATCAAGGACACAAAACAAACATGGCCAATTAAAGTATCCTTGATGCTTTCTTTTCTGTCTCTTCTTCTAAAAGTAAGATAAGTTATTATTTTATACAATTGAACTGGTTTGGTTGGACAAAGGAAGAACATTGGCCACCACAGTCTGAGGCACTGCACAGACAAAAGCAGCAGCTGTATGTGCATTAAATATACCAGGAAAAGAATGACAGTTTATGACACATAAACTAGCTTCCACTTTGAGCAATGTGTAGGGAGGAACAAAATCCCTGCAGGCAGATGTATCACGTTGGACACTAATTGGAGTGTATATTCTCCAATATATGCATACTCTCTAGTCTGGCTCGGATGTCTCTCTTTCCTTTGACCAGATAAAACCCCAGACATCTGAAGCAACTAGAAAGTATAAAAGCTCTCTTACAAGTGGACACACCAGCAAGGAAGTCCAAGATACTGTCTGACGGCTGAGCAAAATAAGTGGCACACTGTTGTTCATCTGAAGCAAAGAGTTCATGAGCTGGAAGTACCTGGGACAACAGCCAGGTATGATGCAGTATTGAATTGTGAAGATAGCTTGAGGCAGTTAGGGTTCAGAGTGACTGGCACAGCAGGCAGAGTAGCATGAGACCCCAATTAAGATGATTTGGCAGATATACAAAAACTACTGCAAGTTGGAGGAAGAAACACACCTACTCTGTTGAGAGTAAAATCATTCCCCTGTCCAGTGAATCTACTTCAGAGTTTCTTTTCTGTCATCTGAGCCATTTGCCACTTTAAACACTATAAATTATACACAAAATGTGCACAGGTCCATGGGACCTGATGAAATCCATCCATGGGTCCTGAAGGAGCTGGCGAATGAAGTTGCTAAGCCACTGTCCATCATATTTGAAAAATCATGGCAGTCAGGTGAAGTTCCTCATGACTGGAAAAAGGGTAGACAATATGGTCTAGGGTGAAGCGTTTCTGTCCATGGCAGGGAGGTCGGAACTACATGATCTTCAGATCCTTTCCAACCCAAACTATTCTATGATTCTATGAAATTAAACATATATTCTGTTGACAAAATGCACTTAACATACAGTAATTCAAGGAAACACCCAGCAAATCTCAAGTGTAAAACAACAGCACTAAGACTAAGGACTGGGTAAAAAGGTCAGCTGCTGCAGTAGCAAAACCAGTAAAGTTTGTTGCTGTATCTTGGTACTAGAGAGTGCCGATAACAACAGCAGTGACAACTCAGTGTGCATCTGCTAAGTCATTGCTTACTGAGCTGCTGCTGGTATGATACTCTCAGTTCCTCATGTTACTTCCTCATTACCTACAGCAAGTGCTGATACATTGCAAACAACTCTGAAAATGTCTATTAATGTTTATTAGCAGCTTCTCTTTATTTCAAAGGATGAATCACCTCTTGGCTCTTCAAAACTCTGAGTTAATCTTAGCCACTCCTGCACTGACTCATAGTCACTATTACTATTATTATGGGGACTCCACTGAGATACTCCAGTCCATATTACTAGCGCCATAACACATCTGATTCATCCTAAACAGCATATTGCCAGTGAGCACAGTGTGACCCCAGGATGTATGAGACAATGGAGAAACAAAATCAGAAATCTGAAATATTTTTGTTAAAGGATTAGCAACTAGACAAGGCAATTGACAGCTCTCAGCAATACACTGCTGTTCAAGTGATGTAAATCAAACTAGAAGGTAGAAGAGCCTTACGAAGTCCCAAGGAAATAGAGAAGGGAATCATTCACTTGCAGGCAGGGCATCATCGATTGCAAGCCTCTCCATTTGTACTCTCGCCTCAAGAAGAAAAAGGGGAAGTGTACTCTGACCCCTAGGGACCATTTTCCTTCAGGTTTCTCCAGAATCTTGAAGAACCTAATGTAAATGTGTGTGTAGCTGGTAATCTCACCACTAAAAGATGTTGCTATGAGCCTACCAATTACATGTGAGAGGTGCTTACAGCAAGATCCAGAGCAAGTCAGGATTATCAGGGCTCCACGTCTTTACCACTCCAGAACTACCTTACTAAAAACATGTAAAATAAAAGGTGCTGTTCCTTAGACCTATTAGTTAAATATCCTTAGCTAAGGATTTCAGAGACAGCACAAGTAACAATGCAGTAGCATGATCCCGTAATAGACTATTTAGCTTCAGGTTACAAATACCCTGCTGTTAACTCCCATCAGCACAAAGTTTGTACCCAGCTCAGAGGTAATACAGCCACAACTCCTGCCAAGCTCTATAGCAAATCAATTATATGGTCACTGCCTCTATACTAAAGCAGCCTCCCACTCCTATGGAGCAGTTTTTTGGGCTTGTCTTTCAAGTGATGCTTCTCTTTCCTATTCCTCCCATTAGCTTTTTGCCGTTAGGAAACTGAATTCGAGAATAATCCGCAGGTCCATCAATACACAATCTGGGGAGGTCATCTTAAGTAAGCATACTCCTGAGCTTGCTTAGACCGTAATGCACAGACCCCTTGGAAGTATCATTCTAATTGAACAATTTGAATGTAAAAAGCAAAAATTAAATTAAAAAAAAATATCTCGTTCTATCTTATTGGACACGGAATTGAGACAGACAAAATAACTTCTTACTCTTCCTTATAAAAATGAACTTTTCCCTACTTCTCATACCTCCCTTTAGTAAATGAAATATCAAAAAAATTTGCTTACCTTAAGGTCATCGAATCCAACTGTTAACCTAGCACTGCTAAGTCCACCACAAAACCATGTCCCTAAGTACCACAACTACACATCCTTTAAATACCTCAAGGGATGGTGACTCAAACACTTCTCTGGGCAGCCTCTTCCAATGTTTAATAACCACTGTGGTGAAAAAAAATTTCCTAAGATCCAATCTATATCTTCCCTGGCACAATTTGAGGCCTTTACCTCATGTCCTATCACTTATTATTTTGGAAGAGACGAACACCCACCTCACTACAACCTCCTTTCAAGTAGTTCTAAAGAGCAGCAAGGCCCCCCCTAAGCCTCCTTTTCTTCAGGCTAAACAACCCCAGTTCCATCAGCCATTCCTCATAAGACTTGTGCTCTAGACCCTTCACTGGCTTCATTGCCCTTCTTTGGACATGTTCCAACACCTCAATGTCTTTCTTGTAGTGAGGGGCCCAGAACTGAACACGGTATTCTAGGTGTGGCCTCACCAGTGCCAAGTACAGGGGAATGATCACTTCGCTCGTCCCAGTAGCCACGCTATTTCTGATCCAGGCCAGGATGCCACTGGCCTTCTTGGCCACCTGGGCACAAGCTGGCTCATGCTCAGCTGGCTGTTGACCAACACCCCCAGGTCCTTTTCCACTGGACAGCTTTCCAGCCACTCTTCCCCAAGCCTGTAGCATTGCACGGGGTTGTTGTGACCCAACTGCAAGACCTGGCACTTAGCCTTGTTGAGTTACAGTTAGCCTCAGCCTGTCCAGATCTCTCTGCAAAGCCTTCCTACTCTCAAACAGATTAACACTCCCACTCAACTCGGTGTCATCTGCAAACCTACTGAGGATGCACTTGATCCTCTCATCCAGATTGTTGATAAAGGTATTAAACAGAACTGGCCCCAGTACTGAGCCCTGGGGAACACTGCTTGTGACTGGACACCAACTGGATTTAACTCCATTCATCACCACACTTTGGGCTTAGCCATCCAGCCAGTTCTTTACCTAGAGAAGGGTATACCCATCCAAGCCATGAGCAGCAGTTTCTTCAGGAGAATATTGTTGGAAATACTGTCAAAGGCTTTACTAAACTCTAGGTAGAAAACATCCACAGCCTTTCCCTCATCCACTAAACAGGTCACCTCCTCATAGAAGGAGATCAGGTTAGTCAAGCAGGACCTGCCTTTCCTAAACCCGTGTTGGCTGGGCCTGATCACCTGATTGTCCTGTACATGCCACATAATGACACTAAAGCTGATCTGCTCTATAACCTTTCTTGTCATCGAGGACAGGCTGACAGGCCTGTAGTTCCCCAGATCCTCCTTTCACCTCTTCTTGTAGATGGGTGTCACATTTACTAACTTCCAGTCAGCTGAGACCTCCCCAGTTAGCCAGGGCTGCTGAGAAACAATTGCAAGTGGCTTGCTGAGCACTTCCACCAGCTCATTTATGTTCAATGGTCTTTATAGCCTGTCAAAGGCAAATCCAGACTGGAGAACTGTTTACGCAGACTTTTTGCATAGAAAAATTCACCTTAGAAAGCATATCAAAATGAAACTACAATATAGGAAGGTTTAAGTTACTTTGTTAGTAATCTACACAATAATTAACCAAGGTAAAATCCTGTTCAAAGCAGAGAATATTTTCATAATCCAAAGGAGTGCTATTCATGAAATTTCAGGACATTGGTTTTTTTAAATTTTTATTTTATCCTTTTTGGTTTCTATAACTTAACCATAAATGCATCTACCTTTCTCACATGCCTCTTATCCTTACCTTCCCCTCCTTTCTTTCCATATATCATAGCTGCTTTTTTCAGAAAAGGCTTTCTGAGCCTTCCTTCTCTTCATTTTGCTCCAGTGTCTACTTTTATTAACTATTCTGATGGCTCTTCTTTCAACTTATCAGATTTTGTTTCTTTTGGCCTGTTTATGTTCATGTCTTCAAAGCTCCCAGTAATGCTCATCTTCTTTTTACAAGATCTTGGAACTGGGAAGATTATTGCTTCTTTCCGTACAGCACATAGTTTCTCCCTTCAGATTTTTTCTTTCTTAGTTTCTGATGAAGCTTTTACTATCTGAACAAATCAAAATATATACAACACTGTGGAATACAAATGAAAAGGGCCAAGTGAAGCAAAACAGCAAACATAGATTCAACCAAGTCTTGCAATAATGTAGCATGTAAGTGTGAATACAGTTCATACAGAAAAATTAAATAAGGAAACTCATAACTGATGTAAAAAAGGTGTAAAAATCCATACCACGCAGAATATGGATGAAGCAAATCAGTACTTACTCCGCACACCTTACCAATCTTCAAATTTAATATTAAAGAAAAACTATTTTTCATCTTTTATCTTTTCCATCTAACCGTCCTAAGCCAAGACAAATCTATGCAGTAAAACCAAGCAAGAATTGGGTGACCCTGACGATGGATCTGTAACAATTGTTATATATAGATAGTTATGGTTTTACTAACAAGACATTCAATTTATGTACAGCGACTCTCTTGTAAGTGATAAAACACATCACTATCACTGTTAGATAAGATTAGAAAGGACAGCTTTAAGTTTGATTAAAATTCAATAGTCTATTTTAGCACACAACTATGTAGGGCTTGCACCTGAATGCTCCATGAAGTACTGACACCAGTGTGATGAAGTAGTGTGTTCAGCAGAGCAAATTAAGCACAGACAAGGCTGGCACTGATGTTGCTAAGTAATTGACACACTTTGTGACTCAACTTCAAGTCATTGACCCAATAAACCAAATGAGGCAAATTGCTTTCAAGAAAAAAATCTATTCTGAATGCAGTCAGATAACTCATTCCCCACACAAAGTTATTATTCTTTCATCTTCAAAATGCTGAGGAATAATTGAAAATCTTCCAGGATTACACCCTCTTTCTCTCACCTGCCTTTTATATGTAATAATGAAGGTCAAACTTCTCTGGGCCACTTTTCTATGTAAACAGTTTGCTCTGAAGAATAAAATAATCCTATCTCCAACTTCCATCTGCTTTTTGAATATAAAAATCTACCCCTTTTAATAGTTTTTACTGAGCAATGCGAGTTACCTAATTTTCCACTGTATTCCTCCAGTCCCAATTCCAATTTAGTTCCTCCTGTATTTAATTTGAATAGGCAAATTATTTTTACTGGCTTACTAACACTGGAATGTAAGGTATATGATATCTGTCATGCCTGATGTGTCATGCTCGGCTTGGCTAGCAATTTTTAACCAATTAAACGCAATGTGGGTTTGTTATCTCCAAGTATCTTTGATTGTAAATTCCTCAGGGCAGTGACTGAGACCTCAACAAGGTATTAAAATCTACTAAACAAACATCAGTAGTTAACCTGTACAGTAAGTTTCCATGACTTCACTGGTTGCCAAACACTTTTCACTACAATAATTGTCAGCCAACTAGGGAAGTTCCTGAACATTCTATCAGCTTCAGAAGCTGACATAAATTTAAGCAGTGTATTGAAACTGTTTGATAACCTGGGTAACATAACACAAATACTACTGGGCACCAAAATAGTAAGCATGCTTGCACCAAATCACTGGTTGTTGGGATTAATCAAACATTCTTTGTTAGCTATTTTCCATATACTGGCAAGATGTTCTTTCCACCATATCTCTTATGGAGACATATAACACACAGAACAGCTGTAACATTAATCAGTAACTTACCTGTGTAAGGCACTAAAAGCCTCAACACTTCCCTGAAAAACATACAGACTTGGCTCTGCCAACCAGATAATAAATAGGCCAAAAGAACGAAGATAAACTTGTTAGTCCTCCAAGACTGTAGCACAGGTTTTGCGCTCCACTGCAACACAGCAAGGCATTTGATACAGATAAATAGCATTATATTTTAAATGGTGACAACAGATAGTTCCTTCTTACTGAATCTCTCCCTCATTTTTTCCCCGCTTTCCCATGGCTGCAGTCAAATCAAGTTGTAGGAAACATATTTTCACATCCTGCTGGCTTTTCATTACTGCTACACTCAATTTAGAGCAAAAGAGATTACCAACAAACTAATGGGATTTAAAAGCCCAGTTGAATTTGTTACACTGTCAAATTGCATTCTGTAGCAATCATCTGGTTCCCCATCCATTCTTAAAAAAAAAAACAAACCAAACCAACAAAAACCAAAAAAAACAAACCCCAAGAAACTTTCTATCACTTCTACTTCAACGACAATTCTACAAACTGAAATCAAGAGAAATAATACACTAGAGATTCAATATGCTCTTAATGCCCTATTTGGACAAGGCACACTGACCATAGTTTGACCTTTATTCTTTTGCAGCTGCATGTTTGCCTTTTCAGGCACTTGGGAAGACAGGTGGGGGAGCACATTTCAAGTCAAGAAAATTAAATAACTGACATTTTACACCTAATATCACTTAACTGAAAAGTCTCAAGCACTGTGTGCAAAAGCCAGCTGGAGCACATATCACTGGACAATTTTTATTATACTGATTATTTATACTGATTAGAGTGACATATCACTGAACGTGGTAAGCAGAAATTCTTAGATGTCAGTACAGCTCATTGATGTAAGGTAGTGGAGTTTTTCTCCTTTTTGGGAGAAAGGCAAAAAAATAAACCAGGAAATAGAGTTTAACTTTGGAAACTTCCTGCCATTTATTGATCACTGACATGTACAGAAGAGCATCTATAGTTCAATTTCCAAAATACACTCTACAGTCACATTTATTGCTTGACAAGTGTTTAACCTCTAGTCTCTCTGCCTCTGCACCTTCCTTTTTTCCAAGTGTTTTCGTTTTTAACTCCTATAATGATACCATTAGTACAGGCAGAACCAAGTTAATTCCACAAGCATAGTAAAGAACTCAAACATACATGGAATATTTGTATGTTACATTTTCTGTTATTTAAGAGCATAATCTTGCCTTGCTTCTAAACTTGTAACACAGACAGTAGTTAATAACCAGTAAAGGATTGAATGCATTATTAGACCTCTAAGAATTCCATGCACTCAGATTAACAGGTATCCAAAGAAAGGACTGCAGGTGCATAAACATAGAAATTCTGACTGTACAATAGTGCACAGAAGTCTGTATTCAAACTTCTAGTGAGTCCAATTCAGACAAAAAGTAGTATTAACTATCCCATTTGAAAAAAATCTTTTATCAGTCCAATAGTGATATTTTTAAAATATATTGCCCATTTTCTGCCTTTGTAAGATATGACAACACAGTTGCTGACTGCTTATGATTAGCAGAAGTTCCCCTACCATTTTTAAAGAACTTGGATAATGCAACCACATTTAATTTGCAGCATTATATTCTCATCAACTGTCCTTTTGACTGGAAAAATAATTTCTCTTTTCCACTCCAAGATAAGTCAACGTTATTAGTATCAAATGCACATTGTATTACAGTAATTTATTATTTTATAATGTAGAAAGTAAGCTAGAAAATTTCTTTCAAGTGCTTAATATTGCAAAATATTCTAAAAACAGATACTTTCAGAGTCCTTAATTTTCTTTCAAATGTTTGCACCAGCTTTGTACAAATTAAGACACTCAGATCTCACAAACGAAGTAACTAGCAGACAAAACCACCATTCTTTGGCCACGGGAAAACATGGTTATTCCTTATTTTTCCTACTAGACAGTCTAATAAAGAGAAAAAAAAAAAAAGTCTGGCAGAACGTACATTAACAAGAATCATAGAATACTTAGGATTGGAAAGAACCTGAAGATCATCTAGTCCCAACCCCCTTGCCATGGACAGGGACACCTCACACTAGACCATGTCGCCCAAGGCTCTGTCCAACCAAGCCTTGAACACTGTCAGGGATGGAGCATTCGCCACTTCTTTGGGCATCCTGTTCCAGTGCCTCACTACCCTCACTGTAAAGAACTTCTTCCTTAGATCTAACCTGAACTTCCCCTGTTTAAGTTTAAGCCCATTACCACTTGTCCTATCGGTACAGTTCCTGATGAACACCTTATAATATCAAAAATGACACATGGGTCTCAAAAATAAGGTCTTTGGATGCCTCTCAGCTCTATTCAAAACATACCTATCTGCATTATGAAAGCCCTGTTTTGGAACTCCTAGATTTTTAAATGACTAGATTGCAGTAAACTGCAAATAGTTGCAGTCAATGGCTCAATGTCCAGTTGG
>NW_009909695.1:0-9378 GCF_000696875.1 Nestor notabilis | reverse complement strand
TCTGACAGTGTGGATTACAGTTTCAAATGAATATTAGCTATCCTTTTAACAGCATTCATTAAACCCTATTTTACAGGATTAAACAGAAGGACCTCTGAGAGATGGCTTTAAGTTCAGCAACTAAATTAACCTATTAACTGATGATGGAATGTATTTACCTTTAGATAAAAATATAATATTCCAACTACTACTATAATGGCCATTATTATTATTTTCTTCTAAAAATTTGTTGTACCTTTCAGATGCACTTCAGTAACCATGTTGTTTCAGGATACAAAGGGCTATAGAGCATTGCCCATTTTGAATAGGCCTCTGAATGGAGCCTTTGTTTTGTGTGCTGTTTTGGTAGGAAATGGTTGCTATTTAGGTCTCCAAGAGGGAATATAAAACTGTGCTCACCTAATCAAACAGACCAGTAAATACAGCAGTTAATCTGACAACTTCAAATTCCTGAATTGCATTTGGAGAAACAATTTAACACAAACAATCATTTAAAGCCTGCATTAATCATCCACCTTGGGTTACTAAGATGCGTAATTTGTTTTAATTATTGCGAACTCGTGGTTCTAAGTGGCATTTCTAGCAGTTGGATGGTTTACTAAAACCTGAAGAGGGGAAAGGTACTGTTAATCTTTTACATGAAGAGTTATAAAATAGAAGCAGTGTTACTGTACATATCAGACCTATCATAACTCTATGTCTAAAAAAATATATCTGTCCTAAGTATTCTATATAAGGCAAATAGAATTGCTTGTGAACTAAATCAGCTATTGTTCACCACGGTGGCAAAACATTCCTTTCTGAGCAACCCTGCCTGGTGAGTGTGAATCTGGAAGTACAGCTTGTTTTGCTTGAATTATTAACATATCTACAATAGCTGCATAGTTACCTTTAACAGGTTCAGTGGGCACTTCAGAAACAAAAGGGAGAAAAGGAAAAGCATGTGCAACAAAAATTTCCACCTGGCACTTCAGTGCAACGCTGAATGGCACTTTAAAACAGCAGCAGAAAAAGGCTTTCTCATTTGGATATAGTCAAATATAAAGATATAACTACTGTATTTATGTCTTGTGCCTCTCAGAACAATAGCAGTAGCAACCGTTTGCTTGTCTGTCCTTGCAACGCTACAAGGTAGTTGGCCAAAGCTGGCTGTGTTTTTAAAGCATTACACAAACTCTTTCTTCCCTCTTTAAAAAAAAAAAGAATCCTGGCTTTTAAAAGAGCCATTGTCACTTCTGGCTGAATGTTTATTTTACTGTCTCCTGCACAGCAGAGGGCATTCCACCTATAAAGAGCAATTATATAGCTCTGGGACAATTTGAATACTCTAATCAATGCTGGTTAAAGCACAGATAAATAAACTTTTATAGTGCCAGGGCTCTTAACCTCCATGGAAATTATTGTTAATTTATTGAATCAATAATCTTGGAACAATAAATTATAATGCCTTTTGTTTTGCTAAACCCATCTTGCAGCATGTTTTAAAAGCACAGCTTTATAAATATTGCAACGGGCTAGGGGGAGATTTCCAACCAAGGCTTTGTGTCTGTCCCATTATGCAAAAGATTAAATTGTAAAAGCAAAAAAAAAAAAAAAAAGCCCAACAAAAAAACTTGAAGGTGCTGAGACACTGAAAAAATAAATCCTTAAATACAGAAACTGCCTGGGTTGTAGCTCAGCCCTTTTAGGGGCTGTATTTTTTAACTCCTTCGTTACCAGCAATACCTCTATCAGCTTATTTTGCATAAAGTGGAAAACACTAGATTTGTATGAACTCAGAAGTTTTAAAACACAAGACCAGAGACTAATCTCCACTACAGCATAACTTTGCAATAACTCTATCAACTTCATCAGCACAATTCTGGATCTACATCAGTGTAACAGTGATCATAGACTTACCCAACAACTGAAAATATATTTTCTTTAGAAGCAATTTTACCCCAAAAGATGCCAGTGGAATTAATATCACATCACTCAGACTGGTAGATATCATGTAGATAATAATCATTTCCACATAAGCTTTCCTGATCTATGTTTCTGAAATACCTATTGCAAGGAAACCCACATCCTTAACTGTTAAGGTGCTAGATTAATTAATGTTATTATGGTCTGGACCATGTGAAAACGTTCCATGCATCCATGGGTCACTGATTCCAGTTTGTATCAGTTTAATAAAACACTCAAAACATCTTCTTGCGAGGAACTGGCAGTTTCTATTTCCCTTTTTGAGATAAAATGAGTTGGAGTGGGGAATGCTGGCTGTCCTAGTGGGAACAGTTTCAGGGCAGAAACAGAGATACACAGCAGCATCTGTCTTTTACTTTGAAAAGCTGGTTGTTCTGGGGTAAGGTAAGGGCTTATCTGGTGGTAATGAGAAAATGCTCCCTCAATTTAATGCGTCAAAATTTCATTCCAATTCTTTTTGACTAGTTACTGTCAAGTTTTCAACACTGGGACACGTATTGATGAGAACCAAACCTTCAGTGAGGTGTAAATTAATTTAGTTGAGAAGGAATTAATAATTCTATGCAGATTTGAAGCAGCTGAGCATTTAGCCCAAAGACAGTTAATTCTGTATCCGTGCTTAAGAAAAAAAACTACATGAGTTGCTATCCTGCTTCTGATCTCTTATTTTTGATGAAGGTTTTTGAAGCTGGAGCCACAGTCCCTAGCTTATGTAAGCTTTGCTTATTACACAATGCGCTAAACATAAGTAAAAGTAGGCTGAATCATATGGGGATGCAAACCTGGCCAAAACCCCCAGAAATCTCTGAGGTGGGTGTGAGGAAAATCAGCTGCTGTAATTGTGATGGTGGTTGTGGGGGATAAGGGAGCAGCCAGATTTGGCTGAGTTTAAAGCAGTACTTTCTGATTTACAGACAGGGAGTGTATTTTGACTTGTCTTCAGATTGTTAATTTTTAACTCTTGCTGTTTGCAAGGTTGCCAGTGCCCAGACGGGAAGCATCACTTCAAATTCTGCCTGCATCATCAGACAGCAGCCGTCCACAGATAATTTTAAAATTAGTTTTTACTCATTGGCAGGCTGTGGCCATTTTGTCTTAGTACCTCTAACCCAGTTCACCACTGCTGTTTTTCTGCAGCCTGCCACAAGCCTCTAGTATGCTGCAGCTTGAAGCTCCATGGCACGATGCCTTTTTATCCCCATACCATGTGCTTCTCTGTCCTTTTGTTCTGACTTATCTTATTGACACAAAGGAAGAATTTCTATGGGAGACTTTTACCATGCATCTGACATATCCACCTGTCCTTTTTTTTTTTACAGACTTGTAACTTAGCCCTAAGAATTGCTTATGGTGCTGAACTTGGCTCATGAAATCTGGGACATTTCAGGAATCTTTGAATGAAAGAAACTACATAATGAAAGCCTTTTTTAGCAGGAGCAGCATCTATTATTCAGGGGTTTGAGACTGCACCATTAAAATCTATGGGAGTTTTGTCACTGATTTAATCAAGAGGAGGAAGCCCATATTTGAAAGGCTACATCCAAAATATAAGTATCTATTATTTGGTAATAAAACGTGTAGAACAGTGCACGCTTGTAGTAAGTAGTACCTGCAGATCAGAATTCTCAAGATAAATGGTGGTCCAAAGCTACTATCCTAAGCTTTCACTATACTTCAGATTAAGATCCTCTACTGTCTCTGCAGCAACTGTATACAATTATCATTTCCCTAACAGCATCCCTAAAGCAGATGTAATTAGGGATCTTTGGAGCCAACATATGCATATCTTAATTACAGAACCAATATGGGATACTATTTGTTCCAACATTTACCATTCAAAAAAAAATAAAAAATCATGGACATCTAACTTGAGATAGTTATTTTCAAGCTAACTTTGATTAGAATGTACTCAGTTAAACTGGTCACTCTCAATACTGACACTGAATTACTACCAGGAGAGAGGAGGACCATGCAGCACCCATCGTAGCAATGCTGGGAGAAGACAGAAGGCCACACTTTTCACCACACTGCACACTTAGAACAAAGTCAGCATGTAAATTTCACTGGATCAGAGCTGTTCGCGTACTCAGAGCAGTTGTAAGTTGCTAACTTAAGATGCAAAGTAAGGGAGAAGTAGACCCTTAACCTACATAGTTCAATGAACTGTTCAACTTGACTTTCAAAAATGATCTAGCAATTTGGTTAGCCTTAGTGTATCACATGAGAGGATAAACAAAGAAAAGGAGTACCTGGGTTGCCAAGTACCAAGATCCCAAACTTTTCTCATGAGTCAAGAAACTAAAAGTATGTATTACAGTGCATTGAAACATTACAGGCATTCGTGGGACTGGATCGGTATTTATGAGGAAAGCAAAATACGGAAAATACTGGATGTGTAACTACTTACTGCTTACAGCATCTGTATATTTTTTGTTTGAGCTGTCATCTGCAGCTTCTCTGGAACTCTTTTTGAATCCTATATTTTCTGTAGAGGAAAGGACATCTTCATTCCATGGGCTAATGCCTGCAGAAAAAGACATAGGAAGTAGAAATTCTTCGTTTTTAGTCTCTAGTCTGAGAATAATCTCCTCACTCTCCATCTCTCCCTGTGAAATTAGGAAATATTAGCATGTAGTTTCCTCAACAGGTTGTGTTTGCAAGCATTATAATTCCATAGCAATTAATAAGCTTCACAAATACCTTATAAATTAAACAAACCATTTTTCCAAATCAAGTGGTCTTCTATGCAATGGTTATTTTTGATCTGAGTGAGTGAACAATAGTAACCCCCCCAGTTAATGCTTTCTTAGAATAAATGAAGACGTTACTCCCAGTCTCTTTCGTTTTCCAGTTCAAAATCATATTTCATATTTAATCTAGAAACTTTTGTAGCAGCTTTGCTTTCTTCAGATTTGTAATGCCGTTTGTTACAGATTACCTGTGCCTCCCTAAGGACACTGAGTATCACATACTTATCTTTACTAGTAGAAAGATCAATCCTTTTGGGTATTTAAGTGTGAAAACCAGAGGGCTGCACTAGAATAACATTCACATGTTAATACGACACAGGTATTGGTGTATTTCTCACATCCTGCTTTAACTTAACAGTAGGCTGTGGAGGACAAAGGACAAGTCGGCAGATTGGGTTAAGAGATGAATCAGTGAGTACTCTGGGAGGAACTGAATCTGTATTGATTTCTTGGCTCAGGCAGGTTATACTGCCAGTTTTGCCAGTCCTGAAACTCAGATGACCAACTGATCAAGAATAGTTTTTAAATTCCTTTCCATCTGAAGAAGCAATTGCCTGGTAACTTTCTATAAGGAAAAGACCAATACTCTGAGAGACCCCCTCTCTCATTCAGGTGATCGAATAAAACACCTTCTGATTAATTGTATGGGATTTGATAGGGTTTTTTACTGACTGGATTAAGCAAAGCTTTTTCCTACAGAAATTGCATGAGGTCACCTGGGTTACTGCTACCCACATTATACCAGGCCACTTAGTGGGTAAGCAGTAAGCGTCAAGATTTGGGCTATTTCACTTCAAGATCAGTGGCTGGGCAGAACAAATGAACATGACAACTATAAAACATAATAAACAAAGGGATGTGACAAGAGTAGTTAACCAAAGCAATGTAGCAAGTCCTAATATATATAAAATATATATCAATTATTCATGGTGTTACAGAACAAGGGTAAAATGTAAATGATATACTGCAGTTTTTACTCTAGATAAAGAACAATATTACTTTCCCCATTTACTTTATGCCACCCATACCAGTCAGCATATGACTGAAGAAGCAGATCGGAAAGTGACTTGCAAAGAGTCACCTACCAGGACTGCCAGAACCACAACTGGGTGCCAGGGACACAAACTTGCATCTAATATCAAATGATAACGGTGACAGCCACCCCAGCCACTCAGCATTTTGTATTTCCAAAAGCATATGCAAATAAAAACTAAATACTGTGACTGATATCTAAAAGACAATAGATAAATGACCAGTAAGCACATCTCACTGCTTAGAGGGGAAGCTGCCAACAAGCCTGCATGCTGACTAGGAAAAGCAGAGGAAGACCTGCAGAAGGAGAGTATTTGGAGGGAAAGGTGATTTCTCCAGTGACAGGGTACAACTGCAGGAACAGCAAGAGCAGTTTGACTGCACTCTAGTTCATTGCCAGTTCTTAATCAAAGCCTCAGGGCATTATTGAAATAGGAGCATTAAATAATACTAAGTAATAGTAAAGGACAACTACGATCATAAATAATTTCCTTCCAACTGTGAGGGCAATGCATGTCCCTCAAGTGCCCAACATCTCACTTTTGACAGACATGGTGGGCTTATCTATGTAAAAGCAGATCATATCCAGCATAGGACTGAGTCTGAGTGCTGCCTAGGCATGTTTAATTGCATGACAACAGCAATCCTCCTCTCTTTTTACCACCTTGGTTGGCAGGAGGAATGGCATGATTGTTTTGGAGACTATTTTTCTATGGCTTATGTTTGTCCATATTAATATCCTGCATATTTCTCTAATCTATGGAGGCATATACATATTTTAAAACTTGTCAGTACCAGATGAATGAGGAAGGCATTCAGCCTAGTGCAGGTGCTTTGCATTGGACCTGAATGTAAGGGGACTAATGCTGGGTGGGGGGGCTCTAGTCTGTGTCAGTGGGATCCCATCGTAGGTTGCTCCCTCAAAAAAATCTCTCTTCCTCAGGTAACCTTTTCATAATTCAGGTGCAAAGCATGTTGTATCACATGAAAGAAGACCATCTTCAGGTTCTTCATCAGTCCTTTACTTGTTAGGACTGAGAACTGAGCAGGGAAGTGCAGTAATGGCAGATGTCCCTCTTGTGCCTTTTGTCTAAGCAGTTAGGTCAAAACATTCTTCAGTTTATTTACCAGCCAAAGATGCTTTCCAGGGTCAGCTCAATTCAAAAAGCAGTATGGACCCCTGGTGCACTGAAATTGCGAAAACCAGCAAAGGGACAGTGCATTGGCATGTTTTTCAGCTTCCCACTATTTCTGCTTTGAGCAGATTTCAGTCATCAGTTGTGAAGGGGTGAGGGTTTAGGTAGTGGTGGCAAAGGGCCGCTTCCCACACGGCTCTCCCAAGGCTCGGGAAGGCTTTCTCCCCATTGGGATGAGGTGATGCTGTGGCACCTGACCATCCTGACCTGCCTCCCATGCCCTGACTTGTTCACTTCAGCTCTCAGAACAGGCAAGGAGCAGATGTACACTCCTCCCTGGGCTGCCCCCAGAACACTGCTAGATTACACACAGTAAGTTCTCTCTGGCCAGGCATGCTAAGAAGCCAGAGACGGGCAGGGCTTCTGGCCATGCATGAGCACCCAGCACAGCGGAGGGGGCTCTGCTGCCTCCTTCCCAGCTGTGCTCTGGCTAAAGGCAGCCCCAAAGCTAGTCCTGATTATCAATCTCACCATGTCAAACATTCCCCTCTAAACCATCAGCCAAGGTTTGTTTTTTTAATACAGCCTTACATAAGGGAGGAAGGGGCGAAGGCAAAGAAGAAGGAGATCATGGTGATATTTCTTGCTTAATATTATTGTATTAATTTCTTGTTTGTCCAGCAGCCGAATCATCTGTGCCTCCTCTGGGACATGGCTCCAGCTGCTGTGAAACCCAGTGGTGAAGGCAGAGCTGATTAGCTGTGGGCTCCCCTGCTGCTGAATCCAGCCAGCTAGCCATGTATGGGCCATTTCCCCAGCAAAATTTGTCTGTTTATTGAATATCATGGATGGATTTCTTCCTGCTTTCCCTTCCTCCCTCCCTGCCACAAGGAAAGCTCACATAGCCACGATGCTCCCGGGTACTAGGGAGAGCAACAGTGCAAGCTGGCTTTTGCCTGTGCCCTGCTATATAGGTGCCATAGGGGTGTAGGGTAAGGGAAGAAGAGTGATATGGTTCATACCTACTGTCTGTGAGGGCTATGTTTGAAACTGTTGGGGAAGAGCCCCAGGGAGCCCTGTTGAAATCTAGATTGCCTGGGGAGTGATAAAGCAAATAGTCTCAAATGACTGATCAGTAGACAGACACAGAGGCCACAAGCAGCTGGCATTAGGACACACCGAGTTCAGTTGCGAAGTGCGGATGACTGACCAGATTGCTCAGCACTGAAAAACAGAACAAACAGAACAAAACAAAACCTGACAGACCGCTGCTTGCTGACTACTACACAGTCTCTCACATATAGGAGAAAAAATCATCCCTGCGTGACACAATTGTTTCCCTTTGACTTCTACAGCTTTTGGCGTAATAAGCTTCCTTACCAGATATGTGCTGCACAGAGGCAACAGTGACCTGTACTGGTCAAACTGGAGATCAGGGATTACTCTATTACTGGGCTGTTCAAGAGGGCCCAATTTATTGCTACAGGAAGATCAGATATTGTTTTGAAATCTGACTGATCCATTGACACAGTAGCCCAGAAGAGGCCTTTGAAATAGCCTATTGGTTTTTGAGGACGGACTAGCCTGCCCAGGAGAGGTGAGGGGCAGCCTCAGGTCGGAAAGGGGTCACTGTCGTGATTATTTTCAGCTGCCTCATCTTAATCAGACCAAACATCAGCTCAAGAGTGCAGCCAGCCTTGTGAGAGGACTCCGCATTCACCAAAGACAATTTTATATTTTATTATGGTAAGCAAGTAATGCAGAGCCAGGTCAGGGAAACAGCACCAATGCAGATAGCAGTGTAGTGAAGCTGGTTGCAATGTTTTGTCCTGAAGGTTGTCTTGGTATTAAAATAATAAACACTTCAATTTTTTCCTTTTTTTTTTTTTTTTAAAGTGAGTATTTTGCAAATAACTGTTCAGCTCTTTAAGGAGTCTTCACAGTTTCAGTCTAAAGGAATTTTGCTGTTTGGTTTCCTGCTTTTTATCTTTTTTTTTTTTTAATTTCTTCAAATTTTCTTCTTTTCATTTTCATGTTGAAAAATAGCTCTCTTCTTTTTTGTTTGCTTTAAAAAGTGATAAAAAAATGACAAAGAAATAGAGGTTGGAAAAGCAACCAAATTTCAACCAGCTCTACTTCAGAGATACCAATTGAAAGAGCATAATAGCAAACAAGTACGCTCTTTCAGTGCTGAGAGAAGCCCCTTTCTGAAGCCTGGTATCTTGTTTCTTGAACTATATAGTGACAATTTATCTTCTTTGTTACAGCTGGATCTAAAAAACCCAATACTATATAAAGAGGAAAAGGTGAAGAAGTTCTCAATGGTGGAAAAAGGTAATGGAGCATTCATAGAATCATAGAATGGTTTGGGCTGGAAAGGACCTTAAGATCATCTAGTTCCAACCTCCCTGTCATGGGCAGGGATACGTCACACTAGAACATGTCTCCCAAGGCTCTGTCCAATCTCACCTTGAACACTGCCAGGGATGGAGCAT
>NW_009909694.1:1050-1588 GCF_000696875.1 Nestor notabilis | reverse complement strand
AAAAATAGCCTGCCTGTAAGACGCGGCAGGACCTGCGCTTGGAACCTGTTAGACATAGCAAAAGCCGTGCTTGATTGGGCTAGGGTATGGTAAAGCCTGCCAGTTAGATGTGGCGAAAGCTGCGCGTGGTTGGGCTAGGGAGCTCCCGGGGTAAGCCTAGGCACCATTCGTTAGACAGTGGCAAAAGCCCTGCAGGTTCGGCAAACGTGGTATGGTAAATGGTTTATGCTGCAGAGGGCAGCCTTGGTGTAAATAAGTGTTATTGGTAAGAGGTTTACGCTGCAGTGGGCGGCACTGGTTTAAATAAGGGTTGTAAATAAGAGTGGTAAGAGTATTGTAAATAAGTGTCTAAAATAAGCGCTGTAAATAAGGGTTGTAAATAAGCATAGTTGGTAAATGATTTCTGCTACTGGAACAACACTGGTTTAAACACAGAGTGTTGTAAAATAGTGGCGTGAAATGTCATTGATTCCCAAATCATCTCCGTTAGGCTGCCTTTTGAGCCACTGGAAGGAAGGAGGGTTTGGACAGACTATGG
>NW_009909694.1:0-212 GCF_000696875.1 Nestor notabilis | reverse complement strand
CCTATGGAATACCCGATGTGGGACTATAACACCCCAAGGGGAATGAGGAATTTGCGAAGGTATCAAGATTGCGTAATTGTTGGGGTGCAAAATGCCATGCCTAAAACATTAAATTGGTCAAAGCTGTACAATGTGAGGCAAGAAAAGATGGAATCGCCGTCTACCTTTTTAGAAAGACTTAAAAGAAACTGCAAAGAAATACACAGATTTAG
>NW_009909693.1:36441-38177 GCF_000696875.1 Nestor notabilis | reverse complement strand
AATATTTAGTGCTATCAATAAAATAATAGCTATATATTATAATTACAATAATGTATTGTAATATTTATTTTAATATTTGATTTTATTGTAATTTTATTGTAGAAGGCAGTTGGGCTCATTGGACTTTTTATTTTCTTTTTAAAGCCTTGGTAAAGGCTGGCTATTCCTAGGCCCTGTTGGTTTGAGTTTTTTTTTTTTTTTCCTTTGTATGTTTAGAAATGGCTTCCAGAATGACTTGCTCTGTGAATTTCTTAGCAACTGAAGTTAAGCTGACTTGCCTGTGGTTCCTCAAGTCATTCTTTTTGCCCTCTTCAAAGGCTCAGTATGAGTTTTGTCTTCTCTGATTATAGGGGACTTCCTCAATCTTCATGATGTTACAATGATGATAGCGACTAGCCTTGGAAAGAAAACATAAAAAACATCAATTAGCTCTTTTAGGACCTCTGGATGCAGCCTATCTCATCCCAGTTTTTTCTTTGCTGTGAAAAACATAGAGTAACATAAAATGATTCTCTCATACTCACTTATTCTTTCTTAAAACCAGTAATGATTAAAAGTTTTTTGAGCAGCTCGGTGTTTAAAGCCTTAACATGAAACTTCTATGAAACCTCATATCACAGTTTCTTGGTAATTGCTGGTGTGAAAACCCTGGTTCCCTGAACGTATCGTGTCTCAGTGTATAGTTCCGTAAGTCAGGGCATTTGTGGTTGTCTTTTGGCTCTGCATTCCTTTTCCCTCTGTTATGTAGGTTGCCAGTATCAGATGGTCAGCTCAGATGATCAGCTAGTGAGATAAGGGTCTGCGTGACTTGCACTCCATTTACTGCCAAACCTTTTAATTTTCTTCTGCTCAGCCCTCTGCTCTAGCATACTTTACAATTGCCTTCACACCGTTTAATGTTGCACAAGAAATGGGTGTGAAAAGAACTAGAAAGGTGAGACTGAGATTGCCCAGTCCTAAATTAGCTCAAATAGCTGTAGAACATCACACCGCCTTCAATCTGAAGAAGTTGAGATGCAATTTTTATACCTGTATCATTTCACTTGGAAGATCCTCAAAACTAGTTCTTGGGTTGTTTTAGCAGATAGGAAGGGCAATATTATTCTATTTCTAGATAATTCATATTTTTGATATGCAGTGCTGTCAATAAAGTTTATTAGGAAGTAATTACAAGGCAGGCTTATTTTGTATGAATGTCTGCTCAACATTTGTATTCCAAACTGTAGTTTTATCATAGCCCTGTCATACTGCTGTCTTGCTTGAAAAGAGAGTTGTAGTAAAATTCAAATGTCCAATAGTATTAATTTTTTGTTCTCAAGTTGCTGGCAAAGCAGTTTTGAATTTAGCTTTCTTAGATAATGTGGTAGAGGGAAGTGCATTTGTTTTAAAACGGGTGTTGAGTAGGATGAGTGATACAAGCTTGTCACTTATTTAAAAAAGAAAAATTGTGGTTCAACTTTGGTTATGTAACTTTATATTTTTGATTTGGGTTGGGAGGTGGCAATTAAGTGCTTGCTTTTAAATGTTTTGAGGAAGGTATAAATTAGCTTATTTTCATTACAGACAAAAAAATTGCACACTACAGATTTATGTCCATCAATGTGGAATCAATTGATAATTAGCTTAAGAACTTTCTGAGTAGTCTTATTTTCCCCAATAAGCATCTCTCCTAGATATTTTAATGATTATAGCACCAGGACATGTGCATCTGTCAGAGCTGAATACTCAGGATGGGA
>NW_009909693.1:20504-36410 GCF_000696875.1 Nestor notabilis | reverse complement strand
GCTCTTCCTTTTTGAGAGGTTTACCACTTGGATCTTTTGAGAATTTGGTTATACTAGTTGCTTTCAGTTCCTGTGTATGTCTGCTTTGCAATTCCATGATGAGAATGTGGCTTTGTGTGAGATAACTGAATGACCTAAAATCAGTTTAGATGCTGTAAGTAAACTTTGGTCTTCCTTACAGATTTAATTTGTCTCTTTTGGACCTTAGTAGAGACTACCTTACATATTTTATTTTGGAGCAGCACTTGTATGACTTAAAATTTAAAAAGTGAACGGTATTAAGCTTCTTTTGTGAATGAGTTAAGCATTTGAATGTCCATGTTAAGATGGTGGAGACGAATGTCTTTTCTAAGTTGACAGCGGGAGCTTGTGCATATAGGAGTGTAATTTCAGGGTGTGGCCACTGCTTCTGACTGTGGAAAATCTTTATGATACCTGTCCCTAGAGATACTAATAATACCAGATTTGAAAATTCCTGGAGTTCAAGAGTTGGAGGGGATCTGCTGTGTTGTAAATGCCATTGCCTTGTTAATTCTGGTGTCATTTCAAATATAAATGGATTATGTTTCATTTTTTATAACGTATTCTAATGAGAAGGCTGTTACAAGACCCTGTCTAATTTTCCAGCCTAACTTAAATAAGCTTTCTTTTTATATTAGCACTGTCTTTTAGCTTAGTCTTTTCCCTCTCTGCCCCCATTTCTCTTCACCCTTTTTTTTTAAATGTAAGCTGTTTAGGATCCTAATTGCAAGATTTTAAGATGCTTGTAAGCAAAGCTGATTCCCTCTTCTCCCTCCCAATAGCCTAGCAGCAGGCATTTGGTACTTCCTCCTTAGCCTTTTTCATAAACTTCCTTTCTGGCATGTAACACCTACTGTTGCCAGGATCCCAAGGCTCTCAAATAGAAATAGTCATACAAAATGTGATTTTGGAAAGAGCTGTTCTTTCTGTCTCCAAGATGCAATCTTGACATGCAAGTGCTGTCTGATCTTCAAAAGCTATGCCCTAGAGGCCTGTTAACTTCTTAAATTATGTTCTGTAGGCATGCATCTGCCAGATACAGAATTGAGTAACCTTGTCTGGGATTGCAAAATAAGAAATTGCTCTGTTTTTTCTCTTGATGAGGTGGCCATTTTGTATTAAATAGGTAACCAACTCTATAGACAACAGAAAGGAGTACAGCTTAATTATAAATTTTCTATGCCACTCTGTTGCATTTAAAACTTACTATTATAGTATGCTTGTTATTTTAATGTGATGATCTCTCTAGATGTGTTATTGATAAAATTCATTGAGCATTTAAAACCTGAATGGTTGTTGAATTAACGGTAGTTAATAAGTAGTAGGTAAAAACATTCCCTTCCTGTAAAGATAGGAGAAAAATACATAGTGACTACTAATGCGTATTGGCACATAGGGCAGAATTCCTCTAGTATATTTCTACTTTGAATTTTTCATTATGGTTCGTTCTTGTGGTAGACCAGATTTTGAATTCATCCATTACTGTTTGGAGTATGGTTGAATTTTGTCCCCAGTTTGTCCCCAAGGTTAGGTGCAGGCTATCTGTGTTTAACATTTGAAAAGCTTTGTGATGTTGAAGGATTCTTAGTTATGTTGAAGGATTTGGTCTGTAGGAAGCACTGTCTTTTTGATTTGTCTTAAAGGAGACTGTGAAAGTGACCATTTCAAATGAAAGCAGTGTACTTGGTCTTATCACAGGAATGATTGGATGTAACATGAGTGATGGATAAGTGAAAGAGCAGGGTGCCATCAGATATGAATGGGATATAAAACTTTGTAGCTCTGACTTTTGTATTGGCTGCTTAAACGTTTAGTTGCAGAGCAGCCTTGGTATGTGCTACTTTTTTTCAGAGGCTTATGTTGGAAACTAGTGTTTTTGAAAGTGAGTATGAGAATATTCTCTACAGGAGATAGCAGCTTTGTCATTTAATTAGTTCTTTGCACATGCTAAACTAAATTCTGCTGAATGTTTTTGCTAGCTTTTCTTTGATTTATATTCTTATCTCTTTTTCATCATGATAGTGAAAGACTTAGATTTGAAGGTTTGTCTCTTTTTCTTTTTTAAGGTATATGTTGGTGAGCTTCCTCAAGATTTTCTTCGCATTACCCCAACGCAGCAGCAACAGCAAATCCAGCTGGATGCCCAGGCAGCTCAGCAGCTACAATATGGAGGACCAATGGGTACAGTAGGCAGACTCAGCATTACTGTAGTACAGGTATAAATTGTACCATCTTTGTACGATTAAGTAATGAATACAGTCTTTTTCGATCAGTGGCCACAAAGATTTTGTTGGAATTTGAGTTACTAAATTACTTGTGTATAGGGAATGAGTAATTTTTTTGATTTAGGTTATGCTTCTGTTCATGCGCATTTTGTTCAGTTTCATGTTTCTTAGTTGCATTGTGCAGCAATTTCCTGTAAACCTTGCTATTATAGCACATAATCAAATAAACTCCTGTGTTTTGTTTGTTTTGGTTTTTTGGTTTGGTTTTTTTTCCCCCCAGTGAATAGGTTTCTCTGAAAATTTCTGTTAAGGCTTCCTGTAAAAACACTTAATTTTGGAAGACATTAGCAACTTCAAGTTTTTATTTTTTTTTTTTAAATATTGTAGGGAACTGCAGTTGCCTTATGTATTGTGTCTTAAGTGACTGCTTTGTTCCATCCCTGTTTTCTCTAATGCATTTGCTGTTTTTCCTACTGCTTTCTGCAAGCTTTCTTATTAATCACAAGTGTGTAGTCCTGGCTATTTATTTCTATTTCCTCTTTTCCATCGTTACCCTTTCGTTTACTTCTTGGCAATAGATTTCAAGTTTTAAAACTAGTCTGTCTCAACACATTTCTGTTTATCTATGCTAGCACACCAGGTGTCCTTCATATTAACTTAACATACTTCATTTATTTACAGGTGCTGTTTTTAAGTTTCTCTCTATAAACATACCAAAGAAATGCTTAGCTCAAATTCAGCACCAAGTCTGCAATAGTGCGTTTACAGCTTCCATGATGAGGCCCTTATTGGGGAGTAAACCTATATAAGGTCTCTCAGGAAAAGAGGCACTGATCCTTCCTTTTTATGTCTTTCAGCTGGTCAGTTTGCTCCTTCACAGGTTGCATCCTTCTTTTGAAAACTGGGAGTAATGCTTTTTCAAGGTTTATTACTTCTGAAGTCTAGATACTTGAACTCATCAATTGCGTTCAGTTGCAGCCCTTTTTCTAACTCTGAGTTTCCCAATCTGTGTTCAGAGAAGCGTAAGACTGGAAGCAGCAGAAATATGTTATCACTTTTGGAGCATAGTGGAAGAAGCTTTAGTATAATTCTTTTTCCTGGAGCTAGGAAAAGATGATTCAGGTTAAACCTCAAGCCTATAAGGAAACAAACAATTTATCAAACAACATACCATGTCTCTCAACTTTCTAGCAGTTTCTAGCAACTTGTATGCTACTCCATAGGTGATTCATCTTTGGCTGTTTGCTTGGACAGCTTAAAATGCTTTTTGTCATAGTTTGTTGATCCAGACAGTATAGTTGGTAGAAGTTCCTGGAGCAGTCAAGGGGGCAGACAGTACAATATTCAGGAAGGAGTTTTGCATCTCATTTTGAGTGGCTATGTACAGAAACATCCAGATTACTGTTTGGATGGGTGAACTGATGGAGTTGGTACCGGTCTTTATGGGGTTTGATCCTTGTTTATTTTAAGGTGTTTGTACAGACAAAAAATCTTCTTTGAAGAATAAAAGCTAATGACTGTTTGTGATGCCATGTCTGTAAATAAGCACTTATTATAGAATCACGGCATAATTGAGGTTAGAGGGGACCTCTGGAGTTTTAATCCAAACCTGATCCCACTGTGAATGGCAGTACAGCCCTGTGGTGTCCCAAGAGATAGTCTTCTGTACCTGTCTGGGAGTTTATGCAAGAATGCTGTGGTAGTCTTGGCTGCATATTGGGGCATGTAGCATTCTGCATAGGAGACTTCACCATGGCATAGTTAACCTGTGGAACATGAAAAGCTGGTTGAAATATTTTGTGTTTAAATATGTGTTGATAAAGTATAGAAGCAGCATGCCTTAGATCAGAAAATGTTTTTGGAGAGGTAACTTCCTGGGTTTTTTTTCCTTGCAGATATGTAGAAACTGTGGTAAGTTTGTCTAAGCACAGTTGATAGTGTCCTTTCTTTAGGTAAAATTTTACTATAAACTGCTTAATTTCAGGACATCAGTCTAGAGAGTACATAATTTGGGTGCCAACTTTTCTACTTTAATTGTTAAGCGCACATTTACAAGAAACAGTTGGAGACCTTTTGCATCAGCTCTGATGTATGAACTACTGAACCAGTATGTACATTGAAGGAGAAAAGGGATTTTCAGGCCAGAGCTGCTGCCATTGCTTCTAAATTTTATGCAAGTCTCAACTTTTCCAGTTCTTTAAATGTCCTATAAGTGGGAGGCATCCTAAGCGCTATATTTTATCACTTACCTTATATAATGAGAGCTATAGGCTGCTTTAGTACAGGTCAGAGAAACAGCATGTCTAAAAAGTCCAATTTCTACTTTGGCATAGCTGTGTAACAGTACTGAGTGTTGTCTTCAGGACTGTCATCAACTTGTTTTGTTTTATTCCTTAGATGTTACACCAAAAGTATATTTGATGTATTCTGATTCTATATAGCATCTTTTTTTTATAGTAAAGTAGAACTTAAGTTGCCCACTGAATTAAGTAATAGCAAAGTATACACTGGATTAAGTAAGTTTTTAAATAATTTTGAAAAGTATTGTCTACTAGATTTTACCTCAGTTGAACTGCTTTTGCAGTTTGTGCTTTTGTATTGTGTGATATTTTTGAAGCTACAGTTTTTTGTATTTCATCCTTTAAAAATACTTCAGTGAAAAAGGACAGGCTATGGATAACATTAAGTTTATGATTGTATATTGGAGAGCAGATACTTAGGCAAAAATTGAACTTGTTACTATTTCCTTGTAATCGTGTATCTTTTGGTTTGGTATGAAGTAACTTATTTTAGCTATGGTGAAGATCTGTATTTTCTGCAGCACACAATAAAAATGAGGTTCCTTTTTCAATGTCTACCAGACATTTAATCGTGTCAATTGGCTTATGTTTTAATCTGAATGCTGGTTTTCTTCGGTGGTTCCCCCCACCTTCCTGTCTTCCTCAGAAATGCCTATCTCTTGTCCTTTGTTCAATACTAGATTCTCTTTGTGAATTAATGGTGATTAACTTCTAAAGTTAATGTAAATAAAGGCTTTCTTTTCTTTCCAGGCAAAATTGGCAAAAAACTATGGAATGACCCGCATGGATCCATATTGTCGAATACGGCTGGGGTATGCTGTGTATGAAACTCCAACAGCACATAATGGAGCCAAGAACCCCCGCTGGAACAAAGTTATTCAGTGCACTGTTCCCCCGGGTGTGGACTCTTTTTATCTAGAGATATTTGATGAGGTCAGAATTGCTATATATTTCCCTCTTTCCCAAGAATGTCAGAGCTGTTACTTTGGTAGCTGATATGGGGAACTAGCAGGGTTCCCTGCAAAAGAAAAGCAGCAGAATGTCTTGATTGGTGTTTAAGCTCCTCTTCACTATCAAAATACCCTGCAGCCTTATATTTTGTGCTGTCCCTATTAAAAACAGCCTGTTTATGCAGTGCTGGTTTAGTCAGAAATTTTTCAGTGTTATTCTGACTTAGGAGGAGTTTGGAAGTTTTCTCAAGCTCAGAAATGCTGAGAATAAAACTGTCAAGTATAGGCTGTAATCACTAGGATTTATAAGCAGAAACTAAGAGGCCACAACTGAGGCTGAAATCTGTCTGTTTGCCCCTTTTTTTCCTGCCTGTCTTACTGTGTGTAGTAAAACTTGACAGTGCAGCAGCAGTGTGCTCATTACACGAGGGAGGGTTTTGGGTGCTATTTTGTGGGCTTACTTAATTGGTTGAAGTGTCTGATTCATTGCTGCAACAGAGGTGGCAGATCAGTACTTATATCTACTCCTGAATTACTGGAGTTCACAGCCTTATTGTAGTAATGGAAACAGAAGCTGTTTACATTCATTTAATGACCTCTGATACAATGTCACTAGATTCATGCAAACTGTGCTGCAGTTAGTCTCTTGTATTTCTAGAAGTGTTCTGCTTCAGATTTTCAGTTTCGTATTTAATATCTGCAATCAGTCTATAATCCCACTTTAAACATCATTGGTCTTTGGAAAGGAGATAGCTAAAATATTTACTGATACATCAGTAGTTTCAAAAGGAGTATCTTTAAACTGGCAAAATGAAATAGCATAAAGCTGAAGGAAGTGTTAGTCAAAAAATTTTAATATTTTTCTATATTTATTTCAGGAGTATTAACTTAATATTTTTTTTTTAATTATATACCAGCGGGCCTTTTCAATGGATGATCGCATAGCTTGGACACACATTACAATTCCTGAGTCTCTGAAACAAGGAAATGTGGAGGATGAATGGTATAGCTTGAGTGGAAGGCAAGGTGATGACAAGGAAGGAATGATTAATCTGGTTATGTCGTACACGGTAAGCCAAGTTTGGAGTGAGAAGAGAGAGGGAGAGCTTTTTGGCTAGTGGAAGGGAGATATTTTAGACTGAAGTAGAAGTACTTTCATTGAACCTTACTGGGTGTTTATGTGTATTAGTATTTAGAATAATGGGAATAGCAGTCAAAAATATTAATTGAAGGCACTAAATATTTTTTGGTAGGTGGTAAGTGGGTGTGTATTTATCTGGTTTTGTGATTACAAAAATTCAGCTTGCTCCTGTGTTAATAGAAGTATAAAAAAGAAATTTCCAGTCAAATGGTCCATTGTAATTTCTAATTTAATAATAATATTTTAAAACAGCTTTGTGGAGTCTGACAATAACTTAATTTCTTTTTCCCCTAAATCTAGAAATTGATATAAATTTAAAAGCATAAATAATGGAAACTCTTCTGTCTTGGGTCTTTCTTGGCTATTTTGAATTCTCTTTCCAGTGGCTTTGTTTTTTATTTCCATTCTTGTTCATTTGGTGCTCCTGGTCATTAACTGCTGACTTACACTGGTCCATTTAGCAGCTCATGGAGTATTCTCTCATCTGTCACCTTTGTCTTAAGTAGCAGCAACTACTGTAATATGTGCAGCCCTGAATACTTCCTATTACACTTGTACATCATCGAAAGTTCCAAGTTGCTGTTGAGTCAACAACTGGGAACAGATGTTCCCTGCTGTTCGGAATACCCATTCTGCCCCATATCTGAACAGTTGTTCCATCACTCCTAGGAAAAATGAGTTTGGAATTAACCTCTAAAACTGTCTGCCCATGAATGTACTGTACACAGAATCTGACCATTTAATATTTTCCAGGGTCAAACTGAACAGGATTTGTGGTAATAAAAGGGTATGGAGTTAAATTGGTATTTTGTTTAAAGTATTAACTTACCTGAAAAGTAATTGATTTGAACTAAAGTTTGTTTCTAGGAGAAGCATACTGCTTATAATTAAACTTGGTTTTGCTCTAAGATTTAATTAATGATGAATATGTTGTATATTCATGTCATAAGAATAAGGCATGAAAGTTGATTAAACCCGTATTTTAAAATAATTCACTTCCATGACAAAATTAATCAAACTGTTTCAGAAGGCTAGTTTGACATGATGTGTTTGTATTGATTTACAGGCAAATTAACTGCCATTTAAAAGGGTGGTGGTTCAGTTAATTTGGCAGAGATTTTGCTTAATATAGATTAGCACTTAGTATACTCATATTGTAATATTGAACATGGATTTGCAATATGACAACTTGCTTGCAATTACTGTTTTAATTGCTGGTTTAGGATTTTTTCTATTTCTTGGGTAATTGTAATCTGTGCTTTTTGTGTCAAGTCTTTGCCAGCTGCCATGATGATGCAGCCCCAGCCAGTAGTCCTGATGCCCACTGTATATCAGCAAGGAGTTGGATATGTGCCTATAGCAGGTATGTTCTCTCTTTCCTCTAAGACTCTTAAAACTTCCAGATGAAGGATTTTGCAGAAATAACTACCAAATTTCTCCTGCTTTTTCAGAATGTAAAGAAACTATAAATAATTTTATCTGTAACAACTTTTCCCATGATACATTTTTGGGAGGAGAAGAATGAGCAAATTAAGCACAGGTCTGCTTTCAGTCTTTCATCCTGTTTAAGGGAGCTGTGAGAGCTTGATTAAATGGGTTAAAATGACTATCAAGTTGGAACAAGTAGCTTTAAGGCTTCTCTTTGAGTATTTGTTTTAGACTTAGGTCAGGTCACTGAACATCTAGCAGGCTGTACTCTGATACAATGTGTGCTTATTTAAATGGTAGCAATCCATGTGTGAAACTTCAGGCTTCAGAAAGTGCACCAAATGACTTATGCTTTAAATGATTTAAATGATTTAAGTCAGAGCTGCAGCTTAAATAGCCCGTAAAAGGATTGAGTCTTCTGTGGTCTTTGAAGATGCTTTGTTGGAAGCTTGCTATAGAGCATGTGATGTGTATAGCGCAGTGAATGAAAAATGTTACGGAACTGTGAGATGGTTATCTAAATACATAAAGAAGAGCTAAAGCAAGTGTTGTCAGTTCTCTTGATCTGTGCCAAGTCAGTTTTGGACTTGTATAGAAAGATGTTAAGTTTTGTAATTTTTCTACCAAGGATGAAAAGTTTAAAGTATGTGAACAAGCTTAAATTTGCCCTACTTAGATAACTAATAAGAAAGTTGGGGGGGTTGTGTGTTTCACTTGTAGCTTTTAAAACCTGTGGTTTGTTGTATGGAGATGTATTCAGTAATGTGTATCTTTTTTAGGGAAAATAAGATGTAAATTTACATATTTTGAATTTGTTTGTATACAAGTATATGAGTGAGTGGGACATAATCGCAGTGCTAAGGGCTGGCACAGATTATATATATATATTTTTAAAGACAAATTAATTTAAAATTTCATTCTCTGTAAAAACATACCCCCTCAACAGAAGATTTGATATGTAACTTAACGAATCGTACCTCCTGTTCTATCTTCAGATGGGCAAAACATGGAAAATTTCGTTATGTGCTTTATTCCCTAATGAGAACATGCAGTTTGCTTCATTTAAAGTGCTTTTGTCTCTATAGCTTAATATCAGGATTTAAGTCTTACTTGCGTTGCTAAGGAACTAGTTTCAGTGTGTGCATCCTGAAGTGTGATTCTGTTGTGGTAAGACAGACTTCTGTGTAGCTATTCTGTTTGAATTAGATGCCATATCTTTTTTTTCTTGTAGGTTCATTGCATCCCTATATGCTGAACTTCAAACATATTATCTTGTGTATGATTAAAAGGAGAACAGCTGGGGTGGTACTTATAGCAATGTAATAGAAGATGCTATAGAATTTCTTGAACAGATCAAAATGAAAATATTTGTATTGCAGAATTACTGTGACGGGCAGAGTACAAACAGTAGAAATTAAGAGACTAGTTTCAGGCCTAATTGAAACTAGGCATAGAAGTGAACAGATAAAGCTGATACTAGGCCTTTAAAGTATCAGTGGTGTATCTTGATGTTCAGATCTTGGTGTTCCGTAAATTTTGTATTTCTCTTGGGAATATTTACAGTAATACTTATTAAATCTATTTGGACAAGTGAAGAAATAACTAATATTTAGCAAGTGATAGTAATGTGTCGCATTTTAGCATGTAAAAATTTGCCTTTATGTAACAATTTTATTGATCTGTATTTTGGAGCATTGCCCTCCACAAAGATTCAGCATGCTTGTTTTAATTACTGCTATGATAATCTTCTATATGAAAAATTCTTCCTGATTCTATGACTTGTGTTTTTAAAGCTTTGCAGAGTCCCACCCCTGGATTTGAACTTCTCTTTTGTTGTTCTGGGAATGCTTGAACATATCTTCTAGACTTTATAAATGCCAAACTTACTACAAGCCATGTTTGACCTAATTTATTTTTTTTTTAATATATTACTGTTCTTTGTACTTACTGTTCTAGAATTTCTGTGGGCACCATCGAAATTTCTCAAAAGCACTTTTGAGTTTTAAAGGTTTTGCCTGTTCACTAATCAGTGACTCCTAATAATTAGATGGATGGTTAGGTTTGGACTTTGAAAGTGACTTCAGAATACTTCTACTATTTCATACATTTAATGGTATAGCTTAATTTGAAATTAAAAAAGTAGTCAGTATGCATCTTGGAAGACATGGAGTATTGTCAGTATATAGGATGTTTTCTATATACTGAACTAGATGATACTCCTGAATTCTGGAAAGGCTTTCAGAAAGGTGCGTGCAAACTACAGGCCTTCCCTCCCCAACTGAATTGATCATATCTTCTGGGGAAATTCTGTTGGTACGCTTTCTTTGGAGCCCTGTACAGTTTCCTCTCTTCTTGAGACTGCTTCAAGAAGGGCAATGGTAGGACATCAGTAGGCTCTGCAGGAGCCTGAACCTGAGCTCGGTTCATGTTTTTTACCTGTCCAGTTAAATGAGTGTCATCAAATAAGCAAGTTCTATTTGTTTCTTTCAGAGGGGTGGAAGAGCAGCACCAGATAGTATATTACATGTGAAATGGAGGGGATTCTGTTTTTGGGCAAGATTGTTCGATTCTAAGTCTTATCTGTGGTGGACTAAAATGCTGGTGCGGACAGTTGAACAGTTATTTGTTAACTGTCCAAATTAATTGTGCTTTAAAGAGAGATGGTGCTAAGTCAGTTATGTCATGTGTCAAATATGTGTCACGAAGGCCAAGATGTTTTTTCTGCAAGAGAAGGTTTCTGTTCAAAACTTAGTATACGTAACTACCCTTCTCATTAAGGTCAAACCAACTAAATCATCTCACACCTCAGCTGCATATGATCAAGATAAATAGCAGTAGCAAACACAGTGGTAAGCAGATGAAGCTTGAAATGCCAGCACAAGTAATGCTCTTTTTCCCACGTTTGATGGTAAATGTTACAGACCTGTGATGAGAACAGATATAACTGTATTCTTGCACCATGTTACTTAATTTCAAATTTATTTTTTTTTTTTTTAATAAAAACTTCTGACAGCAGCATTAATTGCTACAAACTGGCTGCCGTGGATTTGGTTTGTGAAAATTTGAACTTACCAGTCCTCTTGCTTTTCTAGAAATTGAGTTTATCTACCATCTCTTCCTGTTTCTCTTTCTAAAAATTACTCGATTTAGGCTGTAGGATATTGTGGTATACTAGTTGCTTACAGTCCAAGCTGATCTTACTGATAATGTATCAGAGAGTAAACTAAAAAGTTGGTTCAATAAGCAAGCTACATTTCTTACAGCTAAGTATTCATGGCCTACACAGGAAGTGTATTTGTACTTATAAACACCTGTGTAAAAAGTAGGTTGAAAATCTTTGTGTTTCAGAGTCCAGAATATCGTTTTTTCATTGAGGCAAAATTGTGTTTATCTGTACATTACTCCTTTAGGTGTCTGTATTGAGTTTTGTAGGTTAGGTTGTGATGTTATTGCTATTTGTTCAGAAAACCATAGATACATATTGTCCTTTGTGGGCTATAAAATCCTTGCTGCAAACACCTGGTGTGTTACTTGTTTTGAAAACACTTCCTCTGATGGATATTTCTGTAAAACAATCCATTTAGGAAACTTGTTCAGAGCCTGAGGCGAATCAGTTGGGAGACTGAATCCTAGCAGCATTTGAGTTTTTGACATTAGGTAGTTCAGGTTTTATCCAATTGCCTCAGTTTATCCAACATTCACCTTTGGACACTAAATGATTCATTTCCCTTTTAAAAATAGATTAATATTTCTTTCCCCTGTCTTATTCCTTTTCCCTTACCCCTCCATTTTCACCTGTCTTTAGGGCTTGAATACTTTGCTCTGGGTAAGTTTCCAAGCTCTTTTCTCACTCCCATCATCATTAACTCGAGAATCTTTGCATGAACTCATCCAAACAGCTTTAGTTGTTACAGCAGACTGCATCACAAGGTATTGCCACTTGGATGTCACAATAGGACAATTTAATGCATCTCCTGGAAATGGTTAAATACCCTCTAACCTGTTGGAGTGTCTTTAAAGGCATCTGCTCAGCATCAAGGTCTTAATGATTAATGTAATTGGTGATAATGGTGCTGATATATAAAGTGTGATGTTAATATTCTTCTGAAGGTGGCGTGTGTCAGTGAGCTACTCTAGGTGATAGTACTGGTTTCCTAGAAGAGAAACAAATCTTGCAGTTGATCTGCTACTGCGAAGTTTGGAGAGAAGGAGGTAATGTCATGAATTTTTATAAACTTGAAAGCAAAGAACTCAGTTGTGCAGTAACATTGAGAAGACAGCCGGCCTTCTGCTAATCTTTAAATAAGCCTTTTTAATATTTCATAAAACTATAAAAACATAATCATGCCCATCTGTTTCAGATCCATGTCAAGTTAAGCATCTGACTAGTATTTTAAAGGCAAATTATGTTATAGGAAATAATTTTTTCCTTCTACTTAAACTTACCCTACTATGGCCTCTTTGACTTTGAATTGTGCAAAGATACTGTGACATCCTTAACTTTGATAAAAGCATTGGTCTTCAATCCTTCAACACTTCAAAAGCATGTTCAGAAAATTCTAGAATTACTCCTTGTGAGATAAAACATAATTTCTTGATGCTCTAAATTTCAGAAAGGTGCTATAAATAAAACTGGTGTGGTTGTCACAACATATTTAGTTTATTCAAAGCAGTGGAATTGTAGAATTATTCTGTGGGTGCATGTGTGTCACTTTTCTAGTAGTTTGCAAAGAAGCAACACTTTAAAACTTGAGATGGTGACATGCGTATTTTAGCACTGACCTTTTTTCTGAAGCAAATATCATGGAGACTTATTTGTGTATTTTAAAAAATGGGATGCTCGTTTCTTCATTTAAATGGAAGAATTTGTACTGACAGCATTCCTGAGTTTAACCTGAAAGGGTCTGTTAATGGGACAGATTAGTGAGTTAAGAAATTAAACATAGGGCACTTGACTGGACAATAAAATAAAATGTGTGTAATGCCTTGTGTGCAGTTAGAAAAAGTTTACCCTGTTAATTCTGCTTTGATGCTTCCATTGCTGCTTGTAACAATTGGCTTGCTATTGTACATACTTGTTTCATGTACTGGAATGACACTGCTTATGCTAGCATGTTTGCCACTGCCATTTCACTGAATTGGACAACAGTGCTTCATTCTTCTGATATATAACACTTGCCTAATATCCAAGAGCAGCACAGGAGTGTGCAATTCCACTGATAATGGGTTCTTACGTGGTTTAGTTTAGTTTAACCTGTTAGGGAAATGAGGTGCTTAATATGTAAAGCAGCTTTTTCCTGAACATCGATAATTTTGAAGTTAAGTGTAACTCTTGAATGACTGCGTATGTATGTATATATGCTACTTCTAGTGCACAGTTCTTTATGCTTGTCTTGCTTATTGTTTTGTAAATCAGAAATTATGGATGCTTTTTAGCCTGAGTGTGGAACAAAGCAAAACACCAAGGTACTCTTAAAATTGGTATTTGTAAAGTTTGAATGTTTTGTGGAAAGTAAGCCTTTACATCATGGAGGTTATTCATTTAAAATCACTGATACTAACTTTCATTTGTATACAGTATAGTTGTAGGCAGCATAAATTTAATTCTAGACCTGTAAGAGCTGAGAAAATGGATTTTTAAAGTCATTAGTGAAAAATGATGCAGTGCAGATGCCTGGCTTCATAATTACCTTGTTTTGATGAAAGCAGTAAAAAAAAAAAAAATCTGTGTGCTGGTTTTTTTTGTATTTTGGTTTTTTTGAGTGTTTTGTTTGCTTATATTTTTATCCTTTTTTCCCCCCCAACACTAACTTGACAGATTATTGGTAAGCTGTAGGATGCTGTGGTCCTCAAGAAGCAAGCCTCATGTTTCATTTGGATTAATATTTTACACTGACTTCCTGTATGGACAGTTCCTACTCAGGCTGGTAGTTGGTTAATCTTAGGATGCTGATGATTTACTAAAGAATATTAGGAAGCTTGTGTTAAAAGTGAAACATAACTTCTATTGCTCTGTTCTTCCAAATGCTTTGCAATGTTTTTTGTTTTGTTTCATTTTGTTTTGGTTTTTTTGTTTTTTTAAGCCCATACATCTTTTTTACCTCTGGTAAATACCTAGATCATAGGAAGTGTGAGGAATGAGTTGAGGCAGACTGAAATGCTGCTGGATGTGATTGTTGAGTAAAGTGTATTTGCAGTGTTGGTGAGGACTGCATAGTGGTTTGCCCCCAGGGTGCATACGTGGTCTGATTTGCCATATGCTTAAATGCAATGTGCCAGACAGAATTCCAGTGACCATCATCCAAGTGGCATAAGAATTTCTAGAGCTGAAGCCTAGGTTGTTGCAGAAGAGGCGATAGATAATTGTTGATAGCGGTGTGATGGCCTGGGCAGAGCCATGGTTCCATTGTGTAGGTAGTGAATTTATGGTGAGACGTTTCTTTAGTTGCTAGCATGAACGTTTTTGAATAGATACAGCATGTATATTAGACTTAAAGCATCTAGGTTCCTTTTCTGCTTCTAATAAGATGATTACAAGCAGAATTTTAAAATCAAAATTAGAAAACATTTATTAGTATGGAGTGCTTTACTATTCAGTAATGCATCCCTTAAGATAGGACAGAAGTGCAAGTTGAGGAAAGAAATAGCAAAGAGAACGTTAAGTAAAACCACAGTTGCAGTGCGTACTATATTCAGTTAGCGTACCTTGTCAGCCAGAGTTGATGTAAGTTATGATGGGTTTAGCAGATCCAACCTTGAATGTGAATTTTAAGATAGCATTTTTAAAGCTGACAGAAAAGCTAATCATGGAGATGCTAAAATATTTGTACAAGTTAGAGTGATGAAATAATTACAGGTTAGAAAAAAAATCTCAGAGAGACAAAGTAAGTATTGAAATTGCTCTTTGCTTTTTCTTGGGAAGGAAATATTAAGTAGTATAGTATAGTTGCAGTATTTTTGATCACAAGTACTTTAGTCATTATGCTAAGAGGCTGTAAAGAGGCACACTTGAAAATTGTCAGTTGTAGATCTGCTTTATGGTGTTATGCTTTTTGAGCAGTTAATCAGAATTCAGTAGAAGAGAAGGAGTTTTTGTTGTACTCTTGAGTAATATATGAAACGTGGTTCAAAAAGTACCTTATTTTGAAGAAGTATAATAGTGATGACACAAATAGTTAACCCTTTAAGGAGAAGTAATGAAGGTCACAGAAAGAAAGTTGATCAGGTAATTTAAAAGCTATGTTAAAAAAGTGTTTAGCTGCTCTAACTAAATATGCCAGATAAAAAAAAATACAAAAAAAAGGCACTCGTGTAAGGAGTTGAGAACTATTTGTTTTAAAGAGGCAGGGAACCTGGTATTGTTTAGGTAATTAAGTGACTATAAAGATAAAAGTATGTAAGGGAGTACAAAAGAGCCAAAGAGCTGGCATGTGAGACCATAATGGGGGAAGAAGAAAGTGTTTGGGTTTGTCCTTCTTAGGAAGCAATATGATTGCTGTTTTTTATTGTGAGGTGGGGTGGGTTGTTGGTTGGTTGTTTTTTATGGAGAAGGAGCCTCAGATTGTAATTTAACACTCTAAACGATTAGTAAAAAAATGCAGGTAAGATAACATTCCCAGTGTTGTAGTTAGGATTTTTTTACCAAATGTGATATGCTTAAATAGTGTTGCTTTCAGAGAACTGAGGATAGCAAACTGATTTCTTTCCATTTTATTTCTTGTTTTATACCGTTCCAAAGTAACCGTTTTTCCTATTGTATAAACTGATTAAAACCTATGGAGATTTGATTTAAAACAAAAACCAAAAACTAAACTAGGTAAACTTTAGGAGGAGGTGACATG
>NW_009909693.1:13474-20473 GCF_000696875.1 Nestor notabilis | reverse complement strand
GAAAGCTCATACCTTAGAAATTATAGGTGAATGAGTATGTTGGTAAGAACTATGTGGTCTTTGTGTATCACCTTGTCAGCTGCATTTTGAAAATGTTATCAATGTTATCTGCTAAGGACTCTTCCTGTCGTATGATATTCTGGTGCAATAAAAGTCCATTTGTGGTTTAACAGCTGTTTGAAAAGCTAGTGAGCAGATAAAAATAAGTGATGAATCATCTTCTAATGGAGAGAGGCCTTTGGTGGGGTTCATCATATTTTTAAAAAAATAATCAAGGGAAGAGGACTAATAGACAACTTATCAAAACAAAACCTCAGTGATTTGCTAAGACTCTCTGACTGCAGCAGATTGCAGAAGGATCTCATTATAATAAATGGGAAATAAAATCATTTATTGAGGCTGGTAGTAAAGTGTTACATGTAAAGGAAAATCTTAACTGATCATTTCTTGGTTGGTCATTATCATACATAAAGATCTTTGAGTTATGGTAGACAATTCCATGAAAATACCAGAGGAGTAGTGTTTGAAATAGTGAATAAAGTGCTTCAAAGCAAATAGAGAACAAATACAAAAGCTTTATCATTTTGATGTATGAAGTGGTGCCATGTTTGCATCTAGATGCAGGTAATTCTCCTTGCCCTGTCTTTCTAACAATACAAAAGAACTGGAAAAGTAACACACAAAGATGTGGGACTAAGATAATCAGGGATCTGGAACTACTGAGAAAAGTGGAATACAGCATTTTCAGAAGTGATAACAAAAGACTCTAGATACTATACCTGGTTTCAGTTTTATAAAAAAAAAATGCTAGGGTTTTTTCAGCAACAGATCTATGCTTAATTAATGATGAAAGTTAAGTAATGAAAAGGAAATTTTGTCTAGTATTTCCTTTTAATAAGAATTAGAAAACTCACTTTCTAAAACTGTGTAAAGTAATAGCATTTTAATTTTACACAGACATACAAATTGTTAATGAAAAATGTCAGATAAATTTTGTCTTCTGGAAGAGGAACAGGGAAAAGCCGTGTATACTCCTATAGGCATGAAATGAATTGCTTTTTAGCCACTTTGTGACTTTGCAGCGGAACTGTATGAAACTTTAACCAGGCAAAACCATTTGTTTAAATCTGCTTATGAGTGTGATCCAGTCTCTCAGTGGACTTAAGTACTTTATTTTCTTTTGAATGGAATCGAGATCACATTTCTAAGTATGTAGTGTATACTGCTGATGTAAACCCATGTTTTTACTCACAATATAAATTCACTAGGAAGTAAAATGTGATGAGAGCAGGGATAAGAAACAACCACACCTTTCTGTGGTGTGCTTCGTGTTTGGGTAGTGGTTCATGGGTAAACATGGTTGATGCAAGCTGTACCTAAGTTTGAGCTGTACCTGTTATCACAGTGTAGTATACCACTCCTGGAACATAAGTTGTGCAGGGAATTTGTTCCAGAAAAGTGTATTCTGATTGCAATAGTCCAGGTATAATCTCAGCAATTTTTTTTCCTGGAGTACATGTAAAAAAAAAAATAAAAATGCTGAAGTTGGTGGGTTGGGATGAGTCATGAGCTGCTTTCTTCGTAATTATTGAATTGGGGTTTGTTTTGGTTTGGTTTTTTTGTTTGGTTTTCATTTCCCCTCCCACCCCCCACTCATGTATGTTTTGGTTTTCTTTTTTACCCTTCCCCATGTTTTTTTTTTTTTTTTTTTTTTTTTTTTTTTTTTTCCCCCCCCTTTTTTTTTTTTTTTTTTTTTTTTTTTTTTCTTTCTCCCCCCCCCTACAGGGATGCCTGCGGTCTGTAATCCAGGCATGGTACCAGTGGCAATACCACCTCCTGCGGTCAACCCTCAGCACCTGTGTAATGAAGAGGACCTGAAATCTATTCAGGACATGTTTCCCAACATGGACAGGGAAGTAATCCGCTCAGTGCTAGAAGCTCAGAGGGGGAACAAGGATGCAGCTATCAACTCCTTGCTTCAGATGGCTGAAGAATCGTAGATCCCCACTTCCTGCATAGTCCCCATCCTTGATGCCACTTATTTTTACTTGCCAAGCCAGGGATTTAGCTAGAGGAATAATTTCCCAACAGCTTTCTGTTAGTGCATCCTGTGTGAAAGATTATACCCCTTTTCTCCTTGGACATTTGGATCTTTTTCACTTCTTTCTCAGTCTGTACATACTCAGTTTAGCTTATGCCCTACAATATAGCATTGAAGCTCTTTACTATCGGCTGTCCCCTGTGTGGCTGTATTCTGATGCGGTGGGGAGTAATGCTGCTTTTTTTTTTTTTTTTTTCCTTTGCCCCTTTTCATAGATTTGTTCTCACAAAGTAACTCTATGCAGTATAGGATTTACTACTGTTTGTTAGATTGAAAAGGAAAAAAAAAATCTATGGAGGGTTTGCTCTTCAAATATAACTGATTTATTGAATTATTTAGGTTTCATCAAGCAGCCTTTTTCTTCCAGAATTTAAAAGAAAGACCCTTTCCTTGTCCTATGGTGTTTAATTATTGCCATGATATATTCAACTTTCTGATTGAACATTTTTAATAAGCTAAATTTCTTAGGTTGCACTGTTGGTATTTGTAATGAGGTTTTCTGTTCAATCTAGTCATTGGGCACCAAAGCAATATGTGTGCATTTTGGGCTTTATCCTCTCATATAGTATTGTTATGTATCAGTAAAATCTTTACAGGTAACTTTTAACTTGTATAGTAGGTATTGCTGTAGCAGAGAACAGGATTGAGCCCTAATGTACTCCCACAGTTAGTTGCACTCTAGCTGCTGATAGCATTCCCATGGCTATTTCTAAGGGTAAGTGCAGAAGAAAAGATGTTTATGCCTGGATAATTACTGAAGCTGTAAACAATTATTGAAGGTGGTGTTTTGCATTAAAAAAGTGGGAATCTATGATCTGGTTATAAGGCCTATTACACCTGTATTTCAGCAAAATTATCATTTTATATTAGTGGAAAACTTACGGTATTTTTTCCTGTAATCTGAAATAAGAAGCATGAAAAGTAGCTTCAGAATCTTTGAATGGCATTATGAGTTGCTCAGTGACTTAAGACTACACTTGCTGTAGCCAGTTTATCATTATTTGATGCAGATGAAAATACATTCTTTGTGAGAGAAAATTTAACATATCTGAGTTATAGACTGATCCTTAGAGGAGATTGGAGGTTGCTTGTATTTATTGTTAGTATTATTTTTTCAGATAACAGTTCATTTTGGAGCTGCAGAATCTTACAGTATGTACCAGTTACAACTGTTGGATAAATTTCTGCAGTATCTGTTTTTGTAGATGGTAAAGTCATGCACTTTAAATAGTATGCACCAGTTTATTTTTCCAGTAATGTGCAATGTTGCTGTTTTATCTTTTTAATGTTTGATTTCAAATACTTTCTATAATAGCCATAGACCTTTTATATTTTCAAGAGTTGGAATGAATGTACACTTGAAATCTAGGCCCTTGAGTGATTCATGAGAACATTAAAGCCAGGTTTGGAATAGGGAAAAGGGATTCATGTTCTCTTCACCATGCTTTGTTTCATGTCCCATGCTTAAAATACTTTCTTTATCTGCTGAAAAGCTGATTTTTCTCCCCCCATACAAGAAGCCTTTAGGTAATACTGATAGTAGAGCATGATTATTTTTTTTTTATTATTATTAAAATTGATACTGAAACTTTTAAAATGCAGCACCAAAAATCATCCCAGTTTCTGACCTTTTAAAGCTATCTTTTCATAATTTATGATTTTAAGTTTTGTCATGAATCCCTTACCATCTTAAATTTACTGTGATAGCGTGTCTTTATACATCTTCCAATTGGCTTTTCAGTAATGAGATTCAAGGCTATAGTTTCTGTGCTTTAGTTCTAGAGTCACCATGTTTTTATTTTCTAAAATAAAATGAGTGCTACTCAAGAAACTGGTCTTGCACCTTCCCTACAATCATGGTAAATTTTGTGATTGAGTAGGTGTAGAGGCATTTGGTCTTTATAGCACAATGATTTATGACCTTGTCGCCCAAAAGGGTAAGTCATGGTAAGGATTTAATGCTTCGATATTTTCAGGAAGAGTCCCTTGCTCTAACTTTTACACAGATAGCATGAATTGCTACAGATGAAACAATTCAGGGAAAATGTATATATTTAAATTTTTATATTAAAATGTTGGGATCCATAATACAGCTTTTTATAAAAGCAAGTGGTCATGGTTCAACTTAATGGCTGGTAAATTGTACTGCATCCTATTACAGCTCAATTTCAAGCACAGAATAAACACCTTTTCAATCCTAACCACCAGAAGGAGTAAGTGTGAATGCTAGGTTAGCCAGGTTTATTCATAGACTAGGCTCTGGGCCTCTGTAGGCAGCTCCTGGTCTTTGTTTTGTTCTAGGCAAATGTTATGCAAAACAGGGTATGAGTTGAAAATGGGATATGTAGGAGTAGTGTGGCTGGTAGATGGGTTTCAACATGTTACATTATACTTATATATTGCTCTGGGGATTTTTTTGGTCTTGATTTAAAATGCTGATTGTAAGCCTACTCAGCTTTTCACCATACATATCCTCTCAGTCAAACTATTCATTGTCAGGTTTTTATTGGAGAAAAATTAAAAAAGGCAGGGAGTGTTTAGTTATTCTAGGGTCTGTAAAAGTCTAGGTCTGTGGAACTGAGTCTGTGTCTTGATTTAAAATAAATGTCACTCATTATGATTGTAGCTTTTGACAAAATGCTAATTGGATAATGTGTTTGATGCTGCTCTTCTGCTCAACAACTTCAAGCAGCTTGGAGCCAAAGCCAGCTGTATAAGACAGGCATCTGCTAAAAGTTAATGCTCTTAATACTAGTTTGAGTCCTGCCAAGAGCCTAATCTTACTGAAGGTAGGAACGTTTTTTGTCTAGCTAGATCCTTGCTACTTTCTTCTCTATGCTCTTTGCATCTGCTGATGGTACTGAATGTTTTTTCCCTAACAAATGTTATTGCTTGTTTGGTTGATATGTAATACCATACAGAGGATGTTTTTTGCTGTAATAATTCTGAAGACATTGTTTCTCTGTATCGAGGTCCAGTGTCCAAATGTTTCTTGCACTCTAAAGTACATTAAGTTTTTCATTCTAAGTTAATAAATGTATCATTTAAATGAAAGTGTATTATGTCTCTGTTGGAGAGCACCACAATGAGTCTTTGTCTATAGACTGATCTAGAATTCAGGTATCGATTACTGACTTGTTAAATAATGGGCAAGACAAAATAAGTTACACTGCTTCTTGATGCGATCATCTGGTAGGACTAGTACGGTAAATGCTCAAAAGTATTTTAAGCATTCATCTTTAGGTAGATGCCTTTTTCTAACTCTTCTAGGTGCTACTTTGTCAAGAAAATGTTACAGTACTGCAGGTCTGGAGGACAGAAAGAGGCAGTAGTGAGGTTGCACTGTTGAAAGGACAATGCTGGAGGGTAAGGGAAGTGGGAAGACAGTGTGTAGGTATGGTTGAAATGTTCTGCAGTGTGAAGGGTTTGAGAATTCTCTAGATGAGTGGTTTCCAAGTGCAAAGTTATGAAATAGACCTTGTTATGTGCTATTTCAGCTACAGTAAGAACTGGCTTTATCTGCTAATGTGTAATAAATTTTAAAGATTTGGTATATATAGCATCTCTTTATAGTTCTGTGATTGACTCCAAAGCTATCTGAGGTCCTTTTTCTCATTTAACAGTATTGCTGTGACTGGTGATGATTAATTAATTGCTAGTCTGTAGTATAATTTGTTGCAAAGCTAGCATTTTGGGGTTTACAGCCCAGTTCATAGTGTGGGTTTTTTTAGGAGTTAATTTTTTTTTTTTTAATTTAACAAATGATAGTTGAGAGGAATCTTTCGCAACTGAATTTCCTTTGATTTACTTTATGTATTTAGTACTTACTATGAAACAATTTTATTCAAATGCTTTCTTCTAGTCATTGAGTCACTTTCTATCCCAATTTATGTTCTAAAGCTTACTGTTTGCTTTCACATTTTTTTGGTGTACTGTGAGAGATAAGAAAAACAAGAATTAATTTACTTAGATGTTGGTGTTTGTGTGGCTGCTAAAGCATCTATTCAGCTTTTTAATATTTTATTAGCATCGAAAAAGCCAATAAACTCATGTGTGGGGGTGTAAAAAAAAAAAAAGGCAAAACCAAACCAGTGTATTTTGAAAATTATTCAACCATTTAAGTACATCAATGAGAGCAGGGCCTCTAGGAACAAATACAAGTACTGGTTTTCTTAGAGTAAGTAGGAAAAATGAAACCCTACATTAACAGTCTTCTCTGCTGCAGTTTTAAGTTGTAGCCTACTGAAGACTTAAACTTTCTCTCCACTTTCTCTCCTAGATCTTCAGGAAGCTTGTTTAGAAACCTAAGTTAATGAGGTTTTGTACTGCAGTATGTTTTAGAAGGATGCCAAAAAGCATAATTAACTTTGTAAGAAAAAGGAGATTATACTCATGGTAAAACATAACTTTTGAAGTAAAATTTGCACATAGATGGGAGAAATGATTTTGTGGAAAGCAAGTAAATTGAAATTGATCTTGGCTATATCTGTATTCCCACGTCTTGTGGGCAAAGTGGTAATTGGTGGTTGCTTTGGTCACAGTGACCACAAAGTAATTCAGAGTTTCAAATCATTGGCAGTAGGAGGAAAAACTGCCAGCAAAACTTCAATCCTAGATATGGGGAGAGCAGACTTAAGGCTGCTGAAGGAGTGACTTAGTAAGGTTCCCTGGGAGTCTTGCTATTGAAGGTATTGGGAGTCCATGCATGTTGGTCACTTTTTAAAAGCCATCTCTCAAGAGTGCAGGAGCAGGCAATTCCAAACAAGCGGGGCAGAAGGCCAACTTGGCAGAGCAGGGACCTTCTAGAAGTTAGGTGGAAAAGTGGAGTGTATCGATACTAAAGGCAAGGACAGGCAATACAGGAGGACTACAGAGATGCTGTTTGCCCCTGTAGGGGA
>NW_009909693.1:7906-13443 GCF_000696875.1 Nestor notabilis | reverse complement strand
CTGTTGCCCCCTGTAGGAAAAAAATTCAGGTGGCCAAAGCTTGATTTGAGTTCAAGCCAGCCAGTGCTGTGAAGGACAGCAAAATGGGCTTTTTAAAATATTACCAGCAAAAGGAGGAGGATGAGAAGTGTTTAAAAAAACCTGTTTCTCATGGCAGGTGACTAGGAAACCTCATAATTGCAGTCATAGGACTAAGACTGCAGTTTTGTGAATGGGGTATTTACATATTTTAAACAGCATTATCTGCCTTCCCATAAATGCGAGGTTTCATTCAAAATATGGAATCGGCAGGATTTTTTTCACTTAATTCAGTGGTTTAGATCAGGCTCTGTTTCATTACAGGTCAACATGGTGAGCACTGGAGTGTGTGGTTATTGTTATGTTTTCAGATGTCTTTTATTCATGAACTCTGCGTTTGATTGTTAACTGACTATAAGCTATAATATTCATTTTGATGTTTAAATTTGATTCAAATCTTACTAACAGGAACAAGCTATCAATTGGTCTAAGCTGTGTGCTGCTGCTGGCAGAAACTGGTGCTGAGATCATTGCACAGAAAATAACCTCCAAGGTACCTGCTTGGGTTTTCTTATCGTACTGGTAAGAAGCTGTTGAAGGGAGTATTTTATTTTTATTTTTTTTTTCCCCATCTCATATTAAAATCATATGACTTGTAGCAGGACAACCGAGAACTCTTTCCCTCTTCATCCTAAATAATGTTTTAAAGTGCTGTTTTTGTCCACTTGAAAACATGTGGTGGTGTGTGTCTGTCCCACCCCCTATGTCATGACCACCAGTGGGGGTTGTGATGGCTGCATCCAGCTTGCTCTCAGGATGGATGGCAACTTGGCAGCCAGTGGCTGGCTGGAGGGGACCCAGACGTCTTGCTGGTATGCAAATGTGAGTCTGATTTTGTAAATAGTGGACATTGCAGGGCCTATAGAGCTCTCCTGCACACAGACATGGATCACCCCGTGAGTAGGGATGCCTCTCAAGCTTACTTTTCAAGGTTGAGAGATTCCTTGCTTCATTAGATTCTTGGTGACTATCAGCATGCTAAACTGTGAAATCTTTTCTAAGTGATGTAAAGGAGTTATTTGAAATATTTCAAATTGCCTTTAGTCTATTTGGCTGTTTTCCAGGCTTCCACCTGATTGAATTTTGTTGGTATTTTATGTTTTAGGAAGCCTAGAGTGAGCATATGTCATTAATTTGGATTTGGAGGTAAAAGGCCCTGCATATGAACATGGTACAAATACCTTACCCAGTTTAGTTTGTTCAGTGATACTAAATTCTGTCTTCCATCTGATGAACTCTGGGTATATGTTATAGGTACTGATTTGAAACTTAACCAAATGTCCTTCATGTGGTATTGAACATCATTACAGTTCCACAAATGCACTCACTTTTACAGAAAAACAGCATACCTTTCATATTTGCCCAGTTTAGATCATCAGACAATAAAACTTGTCCCGCAATAAACAGAACCATTTACATTTTATTCATTGAGCTGCTTAAGATTCTCAGGATGGCTGACAGATCTGTTTAGAAGTATTGACGCATCCATGAAATGCATTTGCTGGGTAGCTGCACCATGTATATGCATGTTACTACATAACATTCCCTGATGCAGTAGTCTCTAGAATTAACTAGTTGGTGGAATAGAAAAATGTGTGTTTTATTTCCTGTTGTAGGTAAACGCTTTTCTACAGTAATTTTTAGTGAAGCATCAGTATATTTGATTATGGTAAATCTCATAGGATGGAAAGTCAGCACTTCCTGATTGATTTGATACCCCATGGAAATGATAGGGAAGAGCTCTGGATTAATTTTGTAGTATATTCTAATTCTTATTTTAAATATAATTTATTAATTTGTAGTTCTAACAACTATTTTGCTGCTATGAACGTACATTTAACATGTTTGGAAATTTAGCCATAAAATTCAAGGTGTACATGCATTTTATTATTTTGTGCTGTAAGAAGCTTGATGTACATAATAGATATTTTTTTGACATAAATGATAACTTCTTGCATATTGAACAATGATATGTCTGGTAGGTTTTTTTTTTTCTCTTTAGCTAGTTTCTGTGCTTTAAAGTAATTTCTAGAGGTTTCTTAAACTTGTAATTGTAGCATAGCATTTTCTTCAAAGAGAAATCTACATGTTTGTCTCCTCCTGAATCCTGTTTACTTGAAGTGCAAAATCGCTGAGTTTTCTTCCATGTAGGCTTGAGAGAAAAAAGGTACCATAATAGATTTCCCTTGGAAAAATATTTTAAGGAGAACAGAGGCAGTTCAGTGGTTTCTAGCATTCTGCAATGGGCTGGTTTTCAAAGCAGGGGGACGGGACATGACATCAAACAACGAAACAAGTCAAAACCCCTCTTATCAAGATTCTGTCTTCTAAATAGTGAATTCTGTTGGGGTTATTTTTGTTTTCAGGCTGAGGGTGGTGGTGGGTTTTTTTTTTGTTTTTATTTTATGAACGCAATACATGATCACTGAGGACCTGGAAATGACATGGTGTTCAGCTTTGAGAAATAGCCTTGACATCTTCCATAGTATGGGAATTTAAAATAAATTAAAAAAAAAATAAATGCATATGCTAGTATAATTGATCTCTGATGGATGAACATGGTCTACAAGGCTTCATGTTTCCTGTAGAATCAAGGGAATAGTTCCTGGTTTAGAGAAGCAAATAATGACCGTTAGAGGGCAGCTTAGGACTTGAGCTGGAGTGTAGTGCTGACATATTAACACAGTGCCTAAAACAGTCGAGGAAAACCTGCAGCCCAGGAAGAGGAAGGTTTGTAACTGGGGAACATGGTACTAAGTACTAACAATACAGGAACAAGAGAGTTAGGGAGGAATGTGGGAAGCATGCAGATTTCCTTGGCTTCAGTCTGAACCCAAAGCCTACTTTAGAAGTGTTTACAAATGTTTATTTGCTATATGTCATGTAAGTGTCGTGAGGTCTGCACCCTGACTTCTCAGTTCTGCTGGCATTGATTTATCTTGCTTGAATCAATATTGCTAGCTCTGATTTATAATGCCAGGCCTAATGTGGTTGACATACGCAAATGCCTCTCAGGAGGCCCTCCTACAGCCAGCAGTGCTGATTTTTCACTGTGTACAGTTCTAGATCCTGTTTTTTAGTGCAATACAGTTCTAGATCCCATTAGGCACCCTGTTCTTGTGGTGCTATGCCCAAAGTTTTAAACCCTCTGGAAGTCAGAAACCTGGGAAGCTATGCTGAAGCTGTCAAACTGCTTGATCAACTGGTTCCTCTGTTCAGGACTGTTTGGATGTCTCCTCATAGCAATACCTGGTGTTCAGGGTCTGAGGATCCAGTGGTGACATTGGAAAACAGCCCAGGTTCTGAGTGAGAAGTGGCTTATTACTGGGTCAGAGCAGGTGCAGGGAGTGGTACTGCTGTCTGCTCCACTGTCACGGCGAGTTACCCTGCCTGAAGCCTGCATGCCTGCTGTGGGACAGGCAAAACCTGGATAGTCAAGAGATTAATGGAGTTTGGCAGTAAACCGTGAAGCTTACAAACCTTCCTACTTCTCACTACTGTTTAATCCTCATATCAGGTCATGCCCGTGAAGGCCAATAGATAGGACTCCAATGATTTCGTTCAGGGATCAAATTTTCCTTCTAAATAAGCACATAAAAAACATGCAGTTACTTGATCAAACAGTTCCTCCTTTATTTTTCAGCCAAGCCTTCAGGGCAGATTTCAGGCTTTGTGTTGTAACAGAATTTAACCTCATCAAGGAAAAGGGTTTTGAGTGTGTCTTCATTCCCAAAAGCTGCTAAAGAACATACCCAGTCTGATTTGGAAAACTCCCTGATGTCATTGGACTCTCCAATTTAGATAGTGAAACTGGGTATTGAACAGTCACCAAAATTGAAAAATGCTGAAAGCTTTGTGGATCAAATAAAACAGTCATATCCCTGTTTTCTGGGATGTCTGGGCTACTAAATCCATAAAAATGACAAGCAGCAATGCTCTGTAGGCACAGGAGTGTAAAGTGAAATGTAGTGACAATGTTTTCTGGTTTTTGGGAGGGGTTTGGGGGTTTTTTGAGACCCTTGAAAACTTATTTTTTCAAAAATGTCGGTTTAGTGATTGAATGAAACATTGGCATAGTTCTATAATTAACACAAGATATTTTTGTTCTGAATATTGTATCACTTAAAATAACTCCACTAGGATTTAATTATTTGACTTTTATTTGTATTCTTTTACAAGTAAGAAATGAGAAAAGGTGATAACAGAAACTGACATGAGATCTGTTAAAGAAGCAGCACAAGTTATTATGGAGAAGATAAGATTCCAGCTTCCCTAGACTCTAGACTTTCTTTTTCCAGTGATCATCTCTTTCGTCTGCTGATTTTCTGTTGGGAATCGGATGCTGCAGAGGTGTCCGAGGTGCATGCATTCATACACTGACATTGTTCCACGTAGACATAGCTGTAATTCATGCTTGTTCCATCTGGGCAAGTCAGGGTCACCTCTCTTGTTTGGCTGCTGAACTCCTGGCAGCAGCCACACTCATGTTGCATCTGGTTTGCTTCAAGAGAATACCTGTGGTCCGCCAGAAAAAAAAATACATCTTCTCATTGAAAACTTACACTGAAACCTCAGGGTGATCTTTGTTTTAGGATTTCTTGGGGTGCTTGGGAGTGGTTTGGTTTTTGGGTTTTTTTTTTGGTTTTTTTTTTTTGCATCCTCTCTTCCTCCTTCCCTTTTTTCCCACTTATGAATGTGATTTTAGTTACCTGTCTCTTCAGTGCTGAAACTGTTCTGGCTTCCGTTGAATCTGATTCTACTCAATAGCATCATATAAACATATTAACTTTGTTGATATTCTGTGATCATAGAATCCTGAAGGTTGGCAAAGACCCTTAAGATTATGAGTCTAACCATAAACCCGACACTGCCAAATCTATCACTAAACCATGTTCCTATGCACCACACCTACGTGTGTTTCAGATACCTCCAGGGATGGTGACTCAACCACTTCCCCGGGAAGTCTGTTGCGATGCTTGACAACCCTTTCAGTGAAGAAATTTTTCCTAATAGCCAATCTAAATGTCCCCTGGCACAACTTAAGGCCGTTTCCACTTGTAGTATTGTTTCTTAGCTGGCAAAAGAGACAGGTACTCACCTCATGACAACCTCCTTTCAAGTAGTTGTGGAGAGTGACAAGGTCTCCCGTCATCCTCCTTTCCTCCAGACTAAAAAACTTGGTTCACTCAGCCACTTCTCCTATGACTTGTTCTCCAACCCCCTCACCAGCTTCACTGCTCTTCTTTGGACATGCTTCAGCACCTCGCTGTCTTTCTTGTAGTGAGGGGCCCAAAACTGAACACAGCATTCGAGGTCTAGCCTCACCAGGGGCAAGTACAAAGGAACGATCACTTCCCTAGTCGTGCTTGCCACACTAGTTCTGATACAGGCCAGGATTGTTTGCCATTTTGATCACCTGGGCGTGCTGCTAGCTCACGTTCAGACAGCTGTTGACCAAC
>NW_009909693.1:0-7875 GCF_000696875.1 Nestor notabilis | reverse complement strand
TTCGCTCCCCGTCCACCTTTCCAAAAGCCTGTAGCATTGCATGGGGTTGTTGTAGCCCAGATGCAAGACCCAGCACTTTGCCTATTTGAGCCTCATATCATTGGCCTCAGCCCATTGATCCAGCCTGTCCAGATCCCTCTGTAGAACCTTTCTACCATCCAGCAGATCAGCACTCCCACCCAACTTGGTGTCATCTGCAAAGTTAGCGAGGGTGCAGTTGGTCCCCTCATCCAGTTCACTGATAAAGATGTTAAACAGAACTGCCCTAACACCGAGCCCTGGGGCACCCCACTTGTGACCAGCTAGCTGCCCACTATGTTTAAATCCATTCAGCCAGTTTTTCACCTAGCAAAGAGTACCCCTGTCCAAGCCATGAGCAGCCAGTTTCTCCAGGGGAATACCGTGAGAAACAGTCAAAGGCTTTACTAAAATCCAGGTAAACAACATCCACAGCCTTTCCTTCATCCACTAAACATGTCACTCAGGTCACCTTGTTGTAGGAGATCAGGTTTGTCAAGTAGGACCTGCCCCTGCTGACTGGGCCTGATCAACTGGTTGTCCTGCATGTGCCATATGATGGCACTCAAGATGATCTGCTCTATAACCTTCCTTGGCAGGGGAGGTCAGACTGACGGAACGTGGTTCCCTGGATCCTCTTTCTGGCCATTGTTGTAGATGGATGACACATTTGCAAACTTCCAGTCAGCTGGGACCTTCCCAGTTAGCCTAGAGTGCTGATAAATGATGGAAAGTGGCTTGGTGAGCATTTCCACCAGGCTTCTCAGTAACCTTGGGCAATTGATTGACTTGAGAGACCAGTATAAATGAAGTATGAATGAAGCCACAGAGATGTTAAGATTCTGGAACTTACACTGAGGAGCCAGGGCAAGTTCCTTCACAATATGTCAGCTCAACAGGTACTGAAGATTCACAGTTGCCGAGGCGGATCAGAGTCTTTTTGCTGTAAATTTTGCAGTTTGTAGCTTCATAAAAAGAGAGAGGAAAAAACCATAGAATTAAAATCTCTAGTTCAGAACTAAATGAATGCTAAAACGATTTAAAAATGCATGATGTCCAGTTATTAAGAATGTGCAGTATGTGACGGGGGATACTGTGTAAAGTGTCTGGACTTTTCAGGTTATTCTTTGATCTTGGCTGTACAGAGTCTTTGGAAGATAATGCGGAGGCTTGAGCATTGGTGATTTGAATTGTGGTATTCGCTATCAAGAAAACAAATTTGCTTTTTCCTTTTGAATAAATAGTGAAACACAGGGTCTTGATAAATAGAGTGAGAACTGGAGGAGTGAAGAATCCTTCTATCCACTCAAAAACAATTACAAGTTGAATACAGCACACTTCAAGCAGAAAACACGAGCACAGCATTACTTACGTTTACATATTTTGCAGCATCCATCAGGAGTACTCTCTGTTTCATCCTTTGCAAAAGGAAAGGAGGAGGATATGGATTAATGCAGATGACAGTCATGAGTAAGAATATGAGCTGGCATTACTGATACTGGGCAGAAGACTCATCTGTGATGAACACTGAATGAAAATGATCGATGACTTGCTGTGCCCACCATACAAGTCTTGAATCCTGGTAAACTCATGTAAGAGTACTAAGCTGTTCTTATTACTAATGCTGCAGCAAGATTAATTTTATTCTGAAGACACTCCTGCAACTTCAGTGAAAGTGATTTTTTGTGCTTTTCCTTGCCTGTCTGTGTGTCTGTGGTGTTGTCCCATTTCCCCCCTCCCAAGTTTTAAACTGCATTCAACTGGTGAAGAATTGAGTGAAACTTACAGGATCACACTCTTCTGGGTTGTACTCAGGACATATTTTTTTTGTTTGGACTGCAACAAATTGATCTTCGATTTTTTCACATTTGTAATTGGTGCAGTTATCGATCGGCAGGACATCATCAACCTAAGATTTCATCAGAAAAGGAAACAGGTTTTCTTTTTCATTGTGATCAAATATAGAATGATTACCTCATAAATGCCTGAGCCACTTAAGTTCTCGTGCCTCAAAGATTCTCAGATGCTTCTAAACTTCTTTCAAGTGCAAAAGCAAAATTTTATGAACCTGTGGCTAGTTTGAAAGTTTAAATCCTGGATCTGAACACTCTCAGCACAAATTAGAACCTATTGCCCAGTTAACAACACTTAACAAGAATTTGTTGTTTGAAGGAAGTATTCAACTCGGGAAGAGCATGCATTGTTTTCAGAGTAATTTTAATATTAATCAGATTTTTGTTATTAAGGGAAGTGAATTGACTCTTAGCTGTTGTAACCTGTATTGGCTAATAGATCTGAAAATAAAAGGAATACTTACTGTGAGCACATGAACGGTGTTATTTAGTTTGATTTTGCAAGCTACTTCAACACACTCCCCACAACACTCTCCATCCTTAGTCATATATTGATAACCCTACTCACAAGGAGATGAAAGAGAAAGTATGTTGAGTTGGTCATGCAGAATTCTAGTTTTCCTGTAATTAATGGCTGACTGGGCAGCTGGGAGAATCTGAACTCACCAGTGGGCAAGATGTTTCACATTGAACTATTTCACAATGCACCGTATTTGTGTTATTCACTGGATCTTTCTCAGAACTGCAGGTACAATTCTTGCATGGATTGATGATTGTTGACATTCCAACCTGGAAGACAGAAAAAACCCCTCAGATGGCAAGAATTTCTATATAATGTGTAGGCAGAGTTGAAAGCATTGCTGAAAGGCAAGTGTGACTGATTCTCTTCAAAGGTAGAGTTGTTTAGCTTTATGTCTTGAAAGAAAACACACATTAGGAGAAAACTATGAAGCAATACAAAAGAGAAAAGTAAATTAGTAAGATGCAGGTAAAGCTGATTTACACTGCCTATAATGATTTTACCAGATTTTCATTGCTCCATTTAAGGCTTTTTTTTCCCCTGTAAGTCATGTTCAGTGGTTATAAAACAATAATAATTTACATATGTAGATTAAAATAATGGCATATGTATGCAGGTACATAAGTAGAGATAGAAATTCTATGCATGGATTTTGTCTTCCAGAAGTGTATCCCCAAAAGGCTCCAGTGCTAATGCTTACATTTTGACTAAATGACCTAAGTGCCGATTTTAGAAAAAGATTTAGGTATCAATTAAAGCAAAAATCCTAGCTTTATTTTTGAAGGTTCTCTGAGCTTATTTCAAAGAGTGGTTGAGTTTGGGCTATTCATCAGCTCGTTTGGAAGATTCATTAATTCCGGAAGTGGGAGATCGTTTAAAAAGAAAGTATATTACTAAAAATGTTACTCCTGTTTCATGCTACATGTTGAAAGAACACTTGTGTAATAATTTTGGTTTTGACATTAGAAAAAAACACCTTCCAGTTAAGGGATAAAGAGAAGAAAACATGTATTGGGAAAAGAACTTTCTCAAAGGCTTATTTTGGTAAAAAAGGTGTGCATTTAGCTCCCAGCAATATAGCACTATAGTGTTCTCACCTTGTAAATTTTACCATTAATCACGCAGATGCCATCTATTGGTTCTGAAAAACAAACAAAAAAATAATTCTGCAGTATGCTCAAATAGTGAGGCTTCTCCCTGAGAAGTCATTACCAAATTTGTTAGTAACTCAGAGATCATGCAAAACCTGAATTCGATACCCCTACATTCTTAGACCTCATATTTAGTATAGCTGGATGTTTAAGTAAAGTTTCATCTTTGAAATTGGCTAGAAGAGTTGAGGAGGAATGGCTTCAAACTCGAGCTATGCATGAAAAAAAATCGCTTTTTTGCCTTTTTAATATCAGCTTCACTTCAAATTAAATTAGCTGTTTCCTCTTTGAACTCTAGAAGTCCAGTAACCTTCAAAGGTGCCTTTGTTGCCGATTCATTATGACCTCTCAGAACATGGCTTGGGTGGAAGGTTGATTCTGGGAGGAAAAAAGGATATCCTTACTGTGATAATATAAATAATTTGGCAACATGGCAGAGCCCATTCATGTCTTTCACAGAACTGCTTCAAACTGGCAGTTCCTTTCTTTTGATGTTCCTGTTTTGGGCTTAATTTATGGCTTCCTTTTTATTCTATTCTATAAATATATGAGTAAAAATAAGTATACAGAAATGTATATATGTAAATAAACATGTATCTATCTGCTGGGCTTTTAAATTTTCATGAGCATTCAACAACGGTGTAAGTGTAATTATGTTTCATACATTGACAATTCAGTTACTGATTACAATTCTCTTTGTATTATTGCTTTGTGTTACTTGCTTTTGTAGTTAACTGTTAAGCTGTCTGCTGGCTTAATACGTTTATGCATCTTAGTTTAGCTACAGTTAGGTTAATGTTAATGTGCTCTAACACTACATTAATAACGTTTTAAAAAATGAATCAATAACCTTAATTATTACAGATACAGACGTAGTTGAGCTTACATAGACTACTTGAAGGTTCAAAGTATTATCCTGTTTTCCCACCCATTCCAATTGTCTCAGCAGACTTCACGGAAAATAGCATTTTGGTTTTAAATAAACTTCTTACACATGTTTAGCCAAAAATTGATGTATGTTCACTGAGCCAGAACATTTTAAGGAAGGTTTTCCTGTTACTGTGATACATGAAGAACTTGCTTAGATACTAGCAGAAGTGCAAATGTAATTTACCACGGTGTGTAGCTTGGTATTTATATATGTATTTTTAATACTTACCACAATGATATTCAGGACAACATGAGTCTTTTTGTGGTTGTACAGTCACAGGAGCAGATCCGAGGTCACAAACTGGTGTCTGAACTGTTGGGCATAGAACCGGCTGGCATTGTACAGTAGCAGTAGAGGAGTTGCAGACACATTTCTGGCATTCACTTATCCAATGCTCTCCAGGCTAAAAATATGTAAATAATTATTGTTAAGTGCTCTCTCACCCTACTTCTTCTGTTTCAACTTGAGATAGACTCTCAAAATTGGTAGGGAGTTCATATTAGAGTTTTCTTAGCATATGATTTCAGGCATTAAGAGAGGGCAAGCTGAGAAGAACCATGGAACTCTCTTCTTTGTAAGAAGAATGAGGTTTTAACACTTCATAGCTGGTCTAATTATGACATTCAGATGTCTTTTATTAAAAAAAAAAAAAAAGGCAAAAAAAAGCCTCTGCTATGGTATTAGTGAGCTTTTCTACCTCCAAATTACAGAAAAGCCTGGTAATGTCAGGTTGAAGAATTGCATGCTATCAGGTCATTTGAAACATGGCCAACTTAGTTATTGAAATACATACAAGTTGATTTCAGTTGGTGTTTGAGGACAGAAATTGGGCTGGTTTTGCAATGGTGATATATTAGAAAATAGTGAGGGGAACCACCTGTCGCGGAGGATTGACATCAGTACAGTTTCTTTCTACTGAAGTTGTGAGAGGTGTTGCTGTTGTTGTTGAGACACTAGGAAATTCATGTTCTGTGGATGAGGTGGCTTGTGTTGAAGTGAAAGGTGTTGTCGAAGGACATGGCCCCTGGTGTGGGTCAATTTCACATTCCTTGCTGCAAAGTGCATAAAAATTACAGCCAGCACCATCTGTTCTGTTGTATATCACTTCCCCTGTAGGGGAAAATTCGAGGAGAAATTAGAAGACCAATGAAAATTAGTTAAGGAAAAGACCTCAAGAAAATATTGCAAAAATATAAAGTGTATACATGTATACAAAGTTCTGTGTTTAGGTGATACTGAGCAGTTGTCTTAAATTGAACAGAGTATTAAGAGTTTGTATGATTTCTGAAATTATTTATAATCATAAAATAAGACACTTACCAGGAGAAAAAAAATTACCAAACACATGACAAAAACATGGAGTCGTTCCGATTGATGACACGAATGTACTTGCTTCTGTTGTGACAGGTGTGCTGGGGTAAGAAATAGAGATTGCAGAAGTGCTTCTTGTAACAGGAGTTGATTGTGGTGTACCAGTTGCTGTTACTGTTAAGAACAAGACAAACTTTAGTCTGCAGCACAGGATTTTCATCTCATGATCTTAACATACTGAAGGGTGATGTTAAACATTCAAGCAAATCAAGTCAACATTTTTATTGCGTTCAACTATATGATGAATGGCTAAGTGGAGATTGTGAAAGTCTTTTAGCTGTGTGATGAATAACGTCTAGGATTATGCAAATTGCTGGTTTGTATCTTACAAAAATAAAGATGATCAGAGAATAATTTGGAGGAACAACTTACAGAAGATCAATGGTATTCTACTGAAATAGATGTTCGGAAAATTCCAGTGACAAAGAAAGATATACCTGGGATGCTGGTGGTAGAGGAAATTGTAGGAATTCTGGCAGTACTTAGTGCAGTAGGAGAAACAGATGTGTTAAGAATGTGTGTAGCAACTATAGTCGTTCTTGTTGCTGATGGATGATGGCTGGAAGTAGTAATGTGTGATGTTGGAGACTCAGGTGCCAGAGTGGATGTTTGTGTTGGAGCAGACGTGGAAGCTGTGGTGCCTCCTGTGGTGGTCACTGAGGTGCTACTACTACTGATTGCTGAGGTGGGTCCTGTCATGGTGGTTATTTCTTCCGTTGGAGGTGGAGAGGTCCTGGTGTTGCTGGCCGTTCTCATGGTAGTGATGATGGTTGTGCTTTGTGTTGGTGGTACACTGGTGCTGGTGAGAACTGTGGTGCCGGTGGTGGTGGTTGTTGCTGATGGGTAGAGGCTGGTGGCAGTGCTCTGTGATGTTGAAGCCTCAGTTGCCAGAGTGCTTTGTGCTGAAGACATCAAGGATGTCGTGCCGCTTCCTGTGGTGGTCCTCGAGGTGCTGGTACTAGTGGCTGCTCGGGTGGGCACTGTATGGACAGGTGTGATGATGGTGGTTCCTTCTCTTTGAGGTGGAGAGTTCCTGGTGGTGCTAGATGTACTGGTGGTAGTAATGGTGGTTATGCCTCGTGTCGACGCTGCAATGGTACTGTGGAGACCCAAAGTAGCAGGAGTGGTGGATGTTGTTGCTGATGGAATAACACTAAAGACACTTATGTATGATGTTAGAGACTGGGTTGCCAGAGAGGATGCTTGTGCTGGAGTAGAAAGGGATGTGGATGTTGTGGTTCTTCTTGTGGTGGTCCTCAAGGTGCTGGTACTACTGCCTACAGAGCTGGGCACCGCTGGAGTGGGTGTTGTGATGGTTGTTACTTTGGTTGGAGATAGAGAGGTCCTTGTGGTGCTGGCCGTGCTGGTGGTAGTGATGATGGTTGTCCCTTCTCTTGGCGATACAGTGATACTGGGGATTCTGCTGGTACCAGTGGCGCTTGTTGTTGCTGAAGGGTGGAGGCTGGTGGCAGTACTGTGTGATGCTGGAGCCTGGGTTCGCAGAGAGGAGGTTTTTCCTGCAGTAGATGGGGATGTGGCCATTGTGGTGATTCCTGTGGTGGTCCTTGAGGTGCTGATTATGTTACTGGCTGAGGTCTGTGATGTTGCATTGCGTATGATGATGGTGGTTCTTTCTGTTGGAGGTGGAGAGGTCCTTGTTGTGCTGGCCGTGCTGGTGGTAGTGGTGATGGTTGTGCCTTGGGTTGACGGCACAGTTGTACTGGGAAGACCTGTGTTGAGAGTGGTGGTTGTCGTTGCTGATGGGTAGAGGCTGGTGGCAGTACTGTGTGATGTTGGGGCCTGGGTTGGTGGAGTGGATGTTTGAGCTGGAGTGGACGTGGATGTTGTGGTGCTTTGTGTGGTGGTACTCAAAGTGCTAGTACTGCTGGCTACTGAGGTGGGCGCCGTTGGAGTAGGTGTCGTGGTGGTGGTTCCTTCTGTTGGAGGTGGAGAGGTCCTTGTGCTGACCGTGCTGGTGGTCGTGCCTGCTGCTGGTGGCACAGTGGTACTGGGGAGAACAGTGGTGCTAGT
>NW_009909692.1:22998-43127 GCF_000696875.1 Nestor notabilis | reverse complement strand
GTGCCCTCGGAGAGCATCTCTGAAGCTGGGTCTAGGGGTACCCCCCTCACCACACAGCCCTGCTTGGGGCTTCCCGGCTCTCGGGCTGGCGCGGGATGATGTGTCTGAAGCCATAAATCTTCCCCAGCCCGTGAGTAATGTACGTTCCGTGCTGCTTGACTAATCTGCCTGTGAAACATCAACAGGCTCCCGAGCTGCGGCGGGGCGGGAACCCGGGCATTTTGTGTCCGTGGTCTCCGGCCAGATCGCTCCCGTCAGAACCAAACGTTTCTCAGAGCTGCATCTTGTTTTCAGTCAGGTTTGGGCTGAGGGATTGGTCAGGAAAGTCCATGGCAAAGGGACATGGAGCAAACGGCGATCTGCTGTGAGCTGCTATTGTGCAAGGAAGCTTATATAGCAGGTCTCTTGTGCTCTTTTGTGCTAGCTGTAAATTAAAATGAAGTTTAAAATCGAAAGCATCTAGTCTGTAAATAGGTAGAAAAATGTCTGGTTGTTCATAATGTGATTGTGTTGGGAATAGTGATTTTGCCATGGGTTGGTACATCCCTTTCCCCATTTAAAAGCAAGCAGGTGACATACTGGCCCCGGTATGAGGTCCTTGCAGTGCCAGGTCCTGGTGTCCAACTGTTCGACCTGTCAAGATGTCTTGGAGAAGCGTGTGGAAACCTGGCAGTACATAAGCAGGGGAATAATCTGCCTCCCATGCTGGAATTCATCCACTGCTGTTGTTATGGAGGCTTCAGATTACAGAGTCATTCAGTAGGAAGTCAACAGTCAAGGGTGTGCTGTTGACACATAAGATTTAAAGCAGATCCATCTTATGCTCTTGGGCTTGGATTCTGCCACTGCATGGGGCGTGTTGACCTGGCCCGTGATTGATTTTTGTGTAACTGAGAAAATACGAGCTTGAACATCTCAAAACTGCTGCTTCCTTACTGCTGCACTGTTCTCGGGTTTGGGTCCCCCTACCAGGCAGCAGCATGGATGAGGGAGATGTGCAGCTGAGATGTCCTGCACTCAGGTTTAGGTGGTTCTGGTGGAAGTGTCAGGCTCCCTGCATTGTTGCTGTGAATGCTGTCCACCTGCACTGTTGCTGCTGTTCCCCTTCTGCATTGTGGTGGTGGAACCTGCAGGAGTGGTGCCTGCGCTGCAGTTGTCATTATCTGTGAGGAGGGGACATGGAATGGGAAGGGGGAGCTGAGGCTGTTGGTGTCCTGAAGCTGGGGGAAGATTCCTCTGTGTCGGGGGCTGTGTGAGATGCCAAACCAGAACACCTATCTGGAAGAGGCCTGCGTCCCCCATGGGGCTGAAACTGCCTTGGTCACTTCATTTCCCTGTGGCTGTGCTGACAGAGAGCAAACGGGGGACACGAGGAACCTTGTCCCACAGGTTTCATTCCCTCACAGGAGCCTGTGCTGAGTAGCTGTCAGAGGTGTGAGCTCCTATGGTGTTCCTGTTGTTTCCTGGAGGCAGTGTCAACATGAGGTCTGTGGAGGAAGCAGTCTGGCTGCGTGGCGTGTGGCTCCTCATGGCTGTTGCAGAGGAAGTTTGCCCAGGGCTGTGAGCAGCAGTACTTCAGTGCCTGCCGGAGCTCCAAGGGCATCCCAGCCACAGCAACTGAGACGTGCAGTGAGGTGCCTGGGACCCATCTTTGAACTTAGACCTGCAGTCAGCCATCTCCCACCCCTTGTTAGCTGCTAGGGCAATGGGGGCAGTGTCTGTTTCATTCTCCTGCATGCATTTCCTGTCTTACACACGCATCATCCCTGCAGCTCTGGGCAGCATGCTGGGTGCAGCATCCTCTGAGAGCTCCTGGTGGCTGCTGCCACCCCCAGGGACCTGTGCTGCAGTTCTGTGACTGCTTGGGGGCTTCCCCTTTTCACATTGCTACATGGATCTGCTGGTTTGCAGGTCTGAAGAATGTGGAGATGTTGATGCAAATCGTTTTCATAGACAGTCTTTCATTGGCCTTGGATGAAATAAGGGGTTATAGCTCTCCTCAGTAATCATATAGTTACAGCAGAGCTCCAGCAAAAGCAGATGGACAGTCTTGAACTAGAGATCCTAGCTGTTAATTTGTATAGTCACTACTATGTGGTGTTTGAAAAACCACCAGCTGAGTCTGAACCTCAGCTGAGCTTTTCCTGTAAGCTTGAAAGGATGTTTTGTAGGGACTCTTTTGTTAATAAATACTTTGAGTGCATATATATGTCCTCAGATATCTAAATATGTCTTTCTGTGGAAGTCTGACTGGCTCAGAGGAATCTACCACCTACAGTAGGAGGATATGGTGCTACTTAAAGATAGAAACAGGTTAAAGGAAGGAAAATACTGCCCAGTAGTGTCCCAGCACTAACTCTGTGATCTATGTTGCTTGTTCATATCTGTTATGGGTATCTTAGCACAGAAATGAGACACCAGAGGCTCATTTAAAAATGCCATTACTAGATGCAAAATCTACATGTAGATTTCTTGAGAGCAGCCTGCAAGGAGGCAGCTTTGGAGCTCCCAGTGGAAACCTGTGTATTTTCTCTCCTTGCAGGAAACATAGTGTTGAGCAGATTGCAGAAATAAACAGAATCCTTGCTTTGTGTCATTCACAGCTTTTGTAAAAAGGATGATCACAACAAAGAGAATCTCTTCAACAGCCTGAACTATGATGTTGCTGCCAAGAAGAGAAAAAAAGACCTGCTGAATAACAAAGCCAAGATTCAATGTAAGATGTCTATTTGGGCTTTTTTTTTTTTTTTAAAGAGTTGCTGCAATAGAATGGAAAATGCTTCATATCTCTGGTTTTTGCACAGTGCATGAAGCCTTCCAGAGAGTCTTGAAGGGCTTTGTGCCCAAGTTTGACCTAAGTAGAGAACTTGGATGCAGTTTAATGTGAAGATTTATGCCCCTGTTATAATCCTTGCTCTGAGGAGTTGTGCTTGTTGTGTTCAAATTTGTCATTTGTGTTTGTCAGAAGGAGGGTAATTTTTTCCTATGGTACATTCAAATGAATCAGTTCCAGGCCTTTTCCCCCCACTCTGTAGACTTCCTTGTGCACAACAGGCTAAATTTATTCTTCCTTCCATATGCATGTTGAGCACTAATCTACATTACTGGAGGCTATAAGCCTGAATGCGAGCTTTGATCCTATCTCTGTGCGCGCAGTGCGTGAAAAATGAAATAAGATTTGAGCTCCCTCAAAACAATGGAAGGTTTGAAATCTCTCTGTGCTCAGTGAGCAGCAGGGGTCTCGATGGTGCCCTGTGGAGGACTTGGGGGAGCTTGCAGGGGCAGCAGGGTCTGTGTTGGTCTGATTGGAAGATAGGTACTAGAGTTCAATGTGAGGGCTACAAATGTAAACATAGAGGAAATGAGTTACAATTCCCACACTACTATTAGCTCATTGTGCATCCCCCAGGATTTCAGAAACTGGTGCCAGAAGTTGGCCCCTCAGTGTATTTGGTTCTCTGAATAAACAAATGTTACCATGACAGTTTTTGGCTGGATTCTGCTGTGACCTACTATTTAAAAGGGCCTGATGCAGGGTCTGCACATCTGTAACTGAGATGGGTTGGCCTTGGGCTCACAGTACCAGGCAGCAGTGTCATTGCTGCATCCTTAGGCGGCAGGGCTCCAGAAGCACAATATTTTCTTTAAGGAGAGGAGTCTAGCAGGACAGGGAGAAGAATTTTTCTTACACTAGCTGTTGAATTGACAGTGTGTGGTGGATGTAGTGTCAAAAGCCTGTGGGAGGAAGACTGAGCAGCAAAACTGCTTACAATAAGGGCTCTACTGCAAACCAAGTTAGTGTGTGGTGGGTACAGGAAAGCTATTTTGGGGAGTGGATGGGACAACTCCCATTTCTGAGGGAAGGGAGGGGCAATTAGAAATAGGAAAATTTTGGTCCCAAATAGTTTTTTCTTTTTTAGCAAGTTAGCTGCAAGCACAAGCATGCTCCTCTGAGCCTGACCTCACTGCTAAAAGCTCTCTCTCACATGCCTAGTGTCTCATGACATTTTTGCTCAACTTCAAATTTGACATTCAATCCCAAGCCTGTAACCAAGGTAATGAATAGTTAATAAAATCAATAACAACAGAACCTGGCTGTCAGCCACACTTACTGTCTGGGACCAAAGAAGAGGAGGTGCTGTGGTATATCTGTGGCTGGCAGATTAAACATTTAGAGTCTTGAGCTGTGTCACTGAAACAGGAGCCCTTTCTAAGGCTCAGGGCTGCATTCTCAAATGAAGGAGTATGGAAACAAAGCAGCTTAGCAAGTTGCTAGATTTGGTTTCAAGTGCAGATGGTGTAAACACAAAATAACTTCATTTGCTCTAAAAGGGCAGTGAGTGTTATGAGCAGAACAGAGATCCAGCCCTCTGAGGTGGGAGGTTAACTGAGCAAAATGTCTTTGTCCAAACAGATTTCCACCAGGAGAAGTGGATCTATGTTCACAAGGGGAGCACAAAAGAGGTGAGTGCTTCCACAGGTTCTTTGTTCCATTTTCTACTGTGGTTTTTTTCCATGCAGTGGGAGATACTGTGTTGATATAAATCAGCAGAAGCTCTTCAGAGATAAGTGGAAGATCTGGCTTGTGGTTGGAATTTCAGTAATGATTTTAAGCCCCAATCAGGGAGCCAGGGCTTGCTGTACATGTGTTTAAAATATGACTTGTTTGCTTCCCTCAGTTAAAAAAAAAAACAACCCAGCCATTTGCAGACCAAGCCATAATACTGTTCTTGGCTTTCACCCAGAACAGTCCTAACATGGAAAATCATTGGAATTCATCACAGTGCCTTGCTTGCGCTCATGGAGAAAAGCAGCCATATGAGACTGCTCTGAACTTGCCCTATATATTGAACCCTGGGAATTTGTGGCTCATTCTCACCCATAAATTCATGGGTCATGAGCAAAGCTCAGGTCACTGTTGAGGAAAACACCATGATCTACATGTGGCCATGCCCACTCCTGATGTCAGTAAGTGTGGCTCTGTGGGAGGCCTCCTCCAGCTGCAAGCTGGTCCCATAGTTTGTACCCATTAGCTTGCTCAATTGAGTTGCCCTGGGTCACATCTACCTGGTGCTGTCTGGACTCGTGTTGGTCAAAACATGACCTAGACTGTGTTTGCTTCTCAGCGCCATGGTTACTGCACCCTGGGGGAAGCCTTCAATCGACTTGACTTCTCCAGTGCTATCCTGGACTCGAGGAGGTTCAACTACGTTGTGAGGGTGAGTTGAAGGCCAGGGTTTATTTTGCTGTGATGATGGTGGAGGCTCTGAACTGAGCTGCAGTTGGGTGATGGGAAGCACTGGCAAAGAGAGGCCCAGGCATGAAACTGAGGGAGTTGTGCTTTGCTACATGAAGTAAGTGATGGTAGCTGTGGTGATGGATGACCAAAACCTCCTTTTTGATCTGTTGAAATGGAGAGGCAGATTGGTGGTGGTAACATAGGTGGTGGGCTGTCCTTAGCCCAGCATTCCTGCTACCTTTCATTTGTGAAATTCACTTTGGAAATCCAGAAGACTTAGTTTTTCATTCCTGACTTCTCAGTTCAGCTTAAGTGTCATTTCTGTAGCCCAGAAGGAGCATGGGCTCCCTGCAGAGGCCTCTTTGCATAGGAGGCTCCAGCTCCATGAGGGCTGTGGGGCTTTATCTTGCTGGAAGTGGTAAAGGAGAGACACTGGGGAGCTGAGCATTTTGGGAATGAGAGGATGTGCTGAAGCTCTTGGAGACACTGATCTTAACTTCTCTGCCAGGGGTCATGGTTGCTTTAAATCCTGTGTGACTGGCAGTGGTTTCAGTGGGTGAAGCATTTGGTTAGTCCTGACACCATTAGTTGGCAGGAAGGAGGCATCAACCCCAGGTTCCTTGTACTCTGGCTTTGTGTAACAGCTCTTTTGGCTCTGTGTGGCCGAAGCGGGTGGTAGTGTGGAAAGCAACTGTCTCAAGGGCTGTGGGTGCTTGTATGTTTATGTGCATGTGATCTGCAGATTGATCTTGAATTTCAGATGTTTATCAAGGTTTGGAATTCAATAAGCTTAAAAAAAAAATCTGTTATTAACTTGAGGCTGTTTATAAACAGCTCCTTTTCACATCTCGGCAGCAGCTGATCACTGTTGAGGCACCAGCTGTTCAGGTTTTAGGTTCTGGAGCAAGCAACATTGGTGTTGCTTTCCCTTTGAGTCAAATGTCATGAAATGTCTAAGGAAGAAGTGAGCTGAGTAGGTTCACCTTGGTTCATTTAGGTGACAAGGAGCCTGTGAAAACCTCTGTCAGGCTGGGAAGGTATCTTGCATGGGACTACAATGATTGAGCAGAATCCCCATTTAACATTTTGAACAGTAAACTGAAGTTTCAGTGAGGCTGGTGTGGTCTGGTGGGGAGGCTCTGGCTGACCTTCTTCCCCCTTTTTCCCATGAAAGCATCCCAAATCTGCTGTGTCCAAAATATCAGTTTTCTATATGGAAGTCAGTATGTGTCCTTGTTTCTACAGATTGCCTCTCTCCTGAGCTTTTAAGAATAGTTTTCCCCATGGTAGTTTTAAGGATACAGCACTACTGAGAAGTATGAAGCTTCCTAATTGAGGCTGACTTGTGGTTTGGCAGATTAAAGAAGGTATTAAACCTGGCACCATGGATCAAATACAAAACTGGTTTCTTAAAATGAAAGGCTTCTATCAGCCAAGTCTCTGGTGGATAGTAGCTCATAAAGTGCCTTGTGGGCCAGATTTACTCACGAAGAGCTCTGCATAGATGAGGATCTTGTTTATGGTCCTTTGCAGATCACAGGTCTCCTAGAGCATACAATGAGCAGACTGTCACATGGAAAATGCCTCTGAACATTGGCAGGCATAACGTTTTTCCCTTCCCTCCCTTGTTCTCTCTAGTTCCACCCGTTGCTTGGGGTATCTGATTAATGTCACGCTTACTTAGTTCATCAAGCAAATGCTTTCCAAGGAGGGAAGTTTAGAGGTGGAGGCTGGGGAAGAATATGAGGATGTTTGTAGGAGAAAAGAGGAGAGAAACAGCTGCAGGCTTGGGATTCTGTTGGCTACACATGAACTTGCCCTGTAGAGAAATAAGCTGCATCACTGCTGACAGCAAAATGGGCTTTCAGGCTGAGCGTCAACTTGTCTTTTTTCAAAGCATTCCTTTCTGAATTTCTCTGAATTTAAGTGCTGCAGTGGTTTTGGTGCTGATTTTCTTGTCATACAGAAGTGTCTGCTGCTTAAGATATTCCCAAACTAATACTAACAGTGTGCTGATCAAATGGGCACCTCTGAGGTGGTGTGAGCTACAAGAAGCTTGGCAGGTATTCATGTAGCCAGTGAGTTCATATAACTGAAGAAATTCTCTTCCAACATCAATCTCATCTTGACAGTCTGATGATACCATGCTGGAAGTGCTAAGTCTAGGCATTGCTGCTAGGACTTGATTCTTGCTGATCTTTTAAACTACACCATCTGCCTACATGTTACAGGACAAAGTTTTAGAGCTAGTAAGGAAGTGATTGATACAGAGAACCCAAACTATTCTCGGTCTCAAAGCAGCCCTGGTTTCTCTGGTCTTAAAGACTGGAAGTGTTCTGTAAGCATAAGTAATACAAGCAAAGACAAAAGTGCCTACAGCCCAGAAGATGTTTCTTCTCCCTTGGGAACACTGTTCAGATGACAGTGAGGTTTTACAGGCTGCTTCAGAAAGACTTGTTCTCTGATGCTGGTGCAGTAACATCTCCAGGGAAGGTGCTGTTTCTGATCATAAAAGCTTAGGTCAGGTTAAGCTGCATGGGCGCAGTTGTTCTGGAATAACATGATCTAGGTAGTGTGCAGCCTGCTAAAGTAGTCTCTTAAATTTGTTATGTTTTTACAGCAGCTAGCTCCAGGAGTCCTGGATTTATGCTGTGCTGAAAGAATCAGCTCGATGCTGTCTCATAGAGATCTGTCAGCACCTGTGCTGTAAATCATTGTAACTCGCTTTGCTGTTGCTCTACCTCCAAGCTGAAAGCCAGTGTGACATTTCAGCCACAAACTGAAGGGCTGTGAGAACAAGGTGGGGCTGGAGAAGGAATTTTTCATTGCAATACATTTTTCTTAAGCAGTGCAGATGTGAGGAACTATAATCCCCAACCAGGAGGAGCTTCTGGATCCCCACAGGGTGCGGTCCAGGTTCCCTGTAGCTGGTTTGAGGCATTTAAAGGGGGATTTACACTTGAGTAGTTTGAGACTTGTGATTTTAATAATTACCAATCATTTCCCTTCTTGAGTCAAGGTTACACCCTTCTGCTGGCTGCAGCAGACCTGCTGAGGGGTTTCTGGCTCTCTATAAGCCCCTAGATGTAGGTTATTTGGGGTACTGGATTGCCCACGAACCCCGGTGTTGAATGGAGGCAGTGGCAGAAGGGCTGTCTGGCTGCAGCAGGTCTAAGCAATGCTGTGCACAGTAGCTGCTGTATGTGACTCATGTCACATGTTCTCGTGGTCCTTTATTCCCTGCCACATGGCAGTGTTGTGTTTGCTGGGTTTTTCCCTTGTGCTCATGGAAGGAGGACCTGCTCTGCTCCTGGAGCTGAGTGGCTCGTTGCACCAACTGCTTTAGACTGACTGCTAGTGGAGTTTGAGCAGGAGCCCCATCACACTCATGGGGAAGTGAGCAGGTTATTGCCCTGCTGCTGAAGAGGCTACCTCCTGCCAGCTTTGCAGAGGCCCCACTGCACCTCTTTACCCTTCCTCTGTTTCTAGGAGACCTCTGAGAGCACACAAAATATGGGTGAGATGGTAGGAAGGATTTTCTGGGCAAGCTACCCAGTCACCTTTATCAACTTCTGAGGAGTTGGAAGAGTGAATTAGGATCTAATGCCCTGCTTTCTGAAGGTCTTGCAGACTTCCCAGCCCTAGTTAAAATCGGCTGGAATGTGACCACTTAGAGGTTTTGGAAAGCAGGCCTTTTGAAACTGCTCTTAACCTTTCCCTGGGCTCGCTCTCCTACCATCTGTCCCTCTCAGTTGAGCGTGGGCTGGACTTAATGCAACTGCATCCTAACACATGCTTGCAGCTCTCCAGCCTTTTTAGCCTGCTCAGCATTAATCTGAATTCATCAGTTTGCTCTTAGTCTGTATTATGCAAGTGGCAACATTGATTTGCTTTTTCATAATGCTGTAGGTTCCAGTTTGGCAGTCCATTAAGAGACCATGCTCTGGGTCTGTGCCAAGGCTAAGACCCTCAATGCACTGGAGCATGTGGGTCTTGCTTAGCGTGTGGATAAACTGTTTACCTGGTTTTGGTGTATTACATGAGCACAGAAGAATAAAAAGTGCCTTGGTTTGGAGGGCTAAGCCAGTTGCTTCAGCCAGCAGTCTCTGCGGAGCAATCCTAGAAGTATTTGCAATGTAGTTTTCATATGGAATTTCATCCTGTGTTTATTGCTGCAGGGGAAGGGAGGTGACACATGATATCTGAGCTGGTTCACTGAACATAAATTGAACCTTGATAAACACAGACAAGGCAAATTTGAATCTGTTCCTCTGCTAAATTGGGACAAAATTAATTTAGGCATTCTTCAAGGAACTGAGATTTTTCTCCTTGTTCGTAAAGAATGGCCCTGGCGTCTCACTCTTACAGTGTTGCATTACATGATGCTTATCACTGGGTGCATTTTGATGTTTTCAGTAATGGGCACAACATTGCTAACACCCAGCCTGGAAGAAACTGTCTCTGTGCCAGTTCCAGAATGGTGCAATCTGGAGACAGCAGTTGTTTATGCACAGAAGAGCTGATCTGGGTGCATGTGTGGCTAATGTACAGATGGAGTCTGGTGAATTGATCACTATAATCAAAGGTCTGAAGGCTGAACAGTTCCATGTAAGCAGGGTATTACAGGCTACTTTTGGGGCACTGATATTTTTCTACTTACTCCTCCAGTATTTCAAAAAATGAAGAGAAGACCTTTTCTAAAACATCTCAAGCATCTTGCAAACTGCCTTGTTTTTAAGAGTATCTAGTTATTGTCGTCTCAGTTTAGCTGGTATAGCAAGAAGATCCGCTAATGCCTGTGCACCATATATTACCCAGCTCCTGCATCTCTTGTTTCCCCTCAAATGAGCCAAGAAACCAGGCAGCCTGCCCTTCATAGGGTCTAGCACAGGTCTCTTTTCATCTTGTTTTCTTTCGGTCATGCAAGGTACAGGATATTAATAGAATGTAAACTCAAAGCCATCTGATGGTGGTGTTGGCCTGGAAATCAAATGGAAGAAGCTCAGCCACTCAAGGCAACTTCACTGCTCCTAAGTGGCAGTCACATGCGAGCAGAGCAGGCGAATGACTGCAGAGACACCTCTCCCCAGCTCCCTGCTTCATGGCAAGCTGCCGGTGACTTTTTGGATACATCCCTGTCATTCTTTCAGCGGGGCAAACAGCTCAGCTCATGACTTATCAAGTCTTGTCAAAAGCCATCTTAGTTACTTGACACAAGTAGTTGCACCTTCTCTGGGCTCTGCAGTGCCAGCAACTGGATACTGTAGCTGCAGATGATAAAGGATTAATAAGCTAGTCATGTGGTAACGTGTTGATTGACTTGTAGCATAAAAGGTTTTCCCTTTCCTTTCTAAATTAAAACAGAAGGCTGTGTACATCCAAAACAAACGGACTGACACGTGGATGGCCTGTGTATTTATATAATGCTGGGGGAAGGGAGGAAGGCTTGAAAGATCACAGGCCACATGTTCTGCAGTGCATGATCCATAGGAAACTTCTACAGCTGTTCTTTTGGTGGTAGATCTGGGGAGGAGAGGGCATCTTCCCTGTGGGAAATGCTTCCTTTAGCATCTGTGGCCCAAATCCAGTGTTCAGCTTGTACATGAGTCGGATCAGTGATGGGAAACAAATCCTAATGGAAAGTAAAAGCGAGACCTCCTGAGGGGAGGTTAGCAAGTAAACAGGACAAATGGGGAAAGGTGAGTTGGTGTTTCAGCTGTAAGAGCTGAACAGGGGAGGAAACCTTGGAGGAACAGGAGTTTGTTGAAGGGGGGAGGCTGTTTTTAATACACTGCTCAACCTCTGTGTCATAGTGACAGCACTCTGACAAAACCCATGCAACCCAGGAGCTTGACGTAAATCGTGGAGTCTGATTCTCATTAATGCTCCATCAATAATATCCCCATCCAAACAGGCATTCGTTCGTGTTCCCTTATGACAGTGCTTGTTTATGCCCCAGCGAAGGACAGTGACGTTGGCTGTTCGTTGTTCTCTTGGTGTGAATAGAGGCTGCTGGTCTCAGTGCTGCTCTGTGGTTTCTCTGCATCTCTGAACCATGAAATCAAGTTTTCTCCCCCCTCCCAAACCATTAGAATGCCTTTATTCCCCCCTTCAATGTGGGTTTAATTATCTGGCCTCTGCTCTCCTCCCCGTCCACATTAGTTTGCTCTGTGGTTCTGTCTCCCTTTTATTTTCCAGCAGCAAACGAGTCCGTGGACTATTTTGCTGTGTCATGTGACCAGGAGTCAAGATTAGGAAGGTATCTCTGTGCTCTGAGGCTTGCAACCCCTATTTTTATCCACAGCTGCTGGAGCTGATAGCGAAGTCTCAGCTGACGTCACTGAGTGGCATTGCCCAGAAAAACTACATGAACATCTTGGAGAAAGTGGTGCAGAAAGGTAAGAAACAAGCAGGGAGGGGGAGGAGGAGGTGGGTCTGATCTAATCTGCAGTCCTGTGAACCACATCCTTGAGAACAGCCAGGCAATACAGGATGGGTGAAGAGGGGCACCGTTGCTTATTTCTGTAGTGCAGTCCCGTTTTCCTTTCAGTGAGGGACTGGAGAAGGGGGTGAGTGGGAAATGGCTGTGTTCCAGGAGGTATCTGAGGCGATTCCTCCTTTTCCTTGCTACCACCCCTTCTGCATCCTACTGAGTCCTATTTCTGACTGCAGAAGAGATGGCTGCTCCTGCCCCCAGCCTATCTGCAGCCTCTGCTGCCGCCTTGTTGCCAGTTTGCTGTATCATCAAGTGCTCCCACTGCTCCAGAGGGAAGGAAAGCTCCAGAGCTGTCCTTACCTGCTGGGGAGGCTGAATTGTGGTTGACATGTGGCACTTCCCTCCCTGCTGCTCTAGCTCTGTCTGAAGCCTGGGAACTGAGAGCAGCCTCTTGGTGTGTGTGTATGTAATGAGAAAGGAGATCCTGAGCTGTCTCCCTGCACATCAGCTGGGGTAGATGGGGAAGAGGTGCACATGGATATCAGAGGGGAAAACTGGCTGCTTGCCAGTAGTGGGAAATGGGAAGTGATGCAGAAAGGGCAGATAGCTTATCTGCTTATCCTGGAGGATCTCTTTCCATCTGCTGTCTAACCTACTGTGCCTGGCTAATGTTTAAGTGCTTTCCTCTAAAAAGAAAAGCACAGGCTCTCTCCTGCCCTGTGGGGTTATAGCAGATGACTTGACTTGCCTGAGAAACACACAGATTTAGAAAAGGATTTGGGTGGTTTCCAATTTTAACCTTTCCTGTTCTTCCAAAGTCCTTGAAGATCAGCAGAACATCAGGCTCATACGGGAATTGCTGCAGACCCTCTATACATCCCTCTGCACGTTAGTTCAACGGGTTGGCAAGTCTGTCCTGGTTGGAAACATCAACATGTGGGTGCACAGGATGGAGAGTATTCTCCACTGGCAGCAGCAACTGAACAACATTCAGATCACCAGGGTAAGCACAAATCCTGAAAGCTAAAAATAATGTGGCTCCTTTGTGAAACCTTCTCATGTAGCAGCTCTCACTTAGGTGACTGCATCCCACTGTACTCCCAAGTGCAAGCATAGAGTGCTGGGGAAGGAACTGGAGTTGCCAAAATAACTGGATGCATTCCTGGCATTACTTGTGTCCCTTAAATCAAACTCAGTGTACATGACCCAGGACCATGCTCACTGTTACTGGTCACAGACCGTGGTTTGACTCCTTAATGGCCATGAAGTGTTGTGCAAACAGAGCTGGACAGGAAACCACTTCCCCTCTTGAGAGTCTTCAGAGACTAGGCCTCAGTATGAAAAGTCAGCTCAGTCTTTCTGAAACTGAGACATTGTCATCAGAACTTGTTTATCAGACAGTTGAGGGGTTTAGGTTTGTTTAATCTGTAAATTAAATGCAAATTTCCAAATAGCTGTGTAACTTCATGCTTCCTGGCTAAAAACATCAGTGACTCTTCCAATAGTCTGGAGCTGCCTGTTCTAGCCAGATGAGTCCTCCTTTCACAATGTGGTTTTTTTCAGCAGTGTCTGTGGGGATGGGAAAGATGTACTGAGAAATTCCTAACCTGGCTTTGCATGGGAATAGTCTGAAGTTGCTCCATTTCACAGAATCACGGAAGGGTTGAGGTTGGAAGGGACCTCTGCAGGTAGTCTGGTCCAACACCCTTGCTCAAGCAAGGACATCTACAGCCAGTTGCTCAGAACCATGTGTAGACACTTTCTCCACTTTGGATATCTAATCCACAGAAATTATAAAGCTTTCCCCCAGGGCTGATCTCTGGTGTGCCCCTTGTTGGACTTTCCTGTAGTGAACTGGACTGTGAAGTTCCCACTTGAGCAGACCAAGTCATGGCTCAAGAGAATATAAAGAGCATCTTTTTCTCTGCTGGGTCAACCAGAGAGACATTTGCAAGGGGCCTGCTTTCATTACTTCACAGGGCTGTTCTCTGGGAACACCAGGAAGCAATTTCCAGTCCTTCAATTAAGTGATGCAGGCAACAGGACACAGGAGATGAACTCTGGGGAGTCTGAAGAGCTGCACAAGCAGCAGTGCCTTGTCTGATGGTGGTCAGGGAGTCCCCAGCTCTGCTGTCCTCCTGGTGTGCAGCTCTTGGAATGGGCCTTGCAGGGGAAGCACTGGCCCAGCTGTGGGGTGGCTCAGGGGCACAGCCAGTCTGTGAGCACTGCTTCCCTCTGCTTTAGGAACTCACAAAAGACAAACAAGCATTTCAAAGAACTCTGCTTATCCAGACAAAAGTGCATCAAAATACTGCTTGTGGACGGGACTTTCGTGTGTACTTACATGTATGTTTACAGGCTTTTTTAGAATAAATAAAACATGTTGAGCTTGAAAAAAAAAAATTCACACCCCTGAAGCTGTCTTCAGGTCAAGTTAGAACAAAACCAGCTGAGTTTAGAGGAAGGAAGAACAAGCTCAGCTCTGTGCAGCCAGTTGCTTACAGTGCACTGAGTGCTCCTGGTGTTTCTAGATGGGAGGAAAATGTCTTGCAACAGCCAAGATCTAAACCTTTAAAACAAAGAAACTTGCAAGATGTTGTGTGCTAGAGCTGCTTTAAGAAAAACCAAATCCAACTCTGTCCAGAAAGTGACAGCAAACTACTCTGATCTCATCTGTGTTCCTTCTCCAAAAAAAGTAATGTTTGAAAGTCCTGGAAAGGAGTGCTGAGGGAAAAGAAGTAGCAGATAAGTCTTTGGCCCTGACTCAGGAAACCTGTAATGATTTGCTTGAGTCACTCTGGTTTCTGCAGAAATAAGACGTAAGCGTGTGCTTTGGGACTTTTTTGACCCAGGAGTCTCTGAGCTTAGTCTTGCAAAGCTTTCATGTAAAGAGTACAGGAGAATGCATGAGAGGCTGGCAGGGGAGATCAGTGGGAGGTGATCCAAGGCTCCAACGCATTCTTCCTACCCCAAACTGTGACCCAGACTGTCATGGAAGGAAATCTCCTCTGGAGATGGCAGACAATCCACTCCTGGAGCATTTCTTTCTGTTGCTGGTGGAGATGGCCAGAAATGATGCCTTTGAAAAGCTATGGTACTTGCAGGTACCGGGCAGTGCTGCATGGTCTGGGCACGTTGGTGATGAGGGCACTGAAGGGAAGGTGGGAGCTGTTTGTGTACACACATACTTGCTGTGCCTGTGGAGCTTCACATGGGATGACTGGAGATGGAACCACATGATTAAAAGCAGCTTCCTGCAGTGTTCCCCTGCTGATGGTGGGCCGTGTGCTTCTTGTTTGAAACAGTTAATAACTCTGCCAATTCTGAGATGGGTGCTGTGACTTTGTGACTTAAAATAGCAGCATCTCTGTACAGGGTAAATGATAAACTTGGCACATCTGTCTAACATTGTTGCTTCATTGGGGCCTAATCCTAAAAACTGCTGTTTGCCTTAATAAGGCTGGGGCTGGTTTTGGAGCAGTTGCAGTCCGGGTTGTGGTCCTTGCTGATGCCTTGCTCCCATGTGTGCCTTGGATTTCCCCCAAGTGCAGGGGCTGCAGATCCATCGTGGTCAATTTGTCCTGGAGCTGTGCCACTGTGATGACTTGCAAAACAGTCCTGCACCCCATGTAGACCAGGCAAAGGTGGATGGGGTGTGAAGGTGGCTTTTGTCTCTATATGCTGGGATGTGCTCTGGTGTGTCTGAACAGCCTGGAAAGCCATAGCTGCAGCTGATGGGAAAGGGGCAGATCCTTCAAGTGTTCATAATTAGTCTTGCCAGCAATGACCTGGGAAGACATGCAGGGAAAAACCCTGCTGTGGGTACTCATCAGTCACTGCTGTGGTTACAGCAGGGTCCTGTGACAACATAAACTAAAACACATGTCAGAAGAGCATGAGATTCCCAGCAATGTGTGTAACATGAGGCTGAACTTGAGAAGTAATGATCTCCCTCATGGTGGAGAGACCTGGATGGTTTGTAGTTGATACCACGATGTAGCCGATGTCCTGCTGTAGTGGAAGCTTCTGGGAGCAGAGTCTTATAAGTATGGATGTGGGATGCAGAAAAAGGGGAGGAGGAGGCTTGAAGTGCAACTCTGCTTCTAACTACTGTATTACATTTACATGGCCTCATCCTTGAAGATCTTTCAAACTGTTCTGGGGCAGAAGGTGAAATATCTCTGTGTAAAATGTCTCCTTATTCAAAGAGGTAACTACAGCTTATTCTCTATGTGAAGAGCAATGCTAAGAAGGCAGTAACTCTACTGCAACACAGAATTGCTTGGGTTTTCAGCTTCCTATGAGCTCTATTTTTGTCTGTCTCTTCCAGCCTCCCTTTAAAGGAACCACATTCACAGACCTGCCCTTGTGTTTACAATTGAACATCATGCAGCGACTGAGTGATGGTAGAGACCTGGTTAGCCTTGGTCAGGTGGCTCCTGACCTTCAAGTGCTCAGCGAAGACCGGCTGCTGTGGAAGAAGCTCTGCCAGTACCACTTCACAGACAGACAGGTACAGCCACCACTTCCTTCTTGTACACCACTTGCAAGTGAGCACATGGGTAGGACACTCTTAATTGACTCTCCTTGGATCTAAGGGCTGTGCCACAAGCTGATAATACAGGCTGGCATGAGGATGGCTGTGAAGATGATTTATGTAGAGGGCTTTGCATGCCACAGCAATGATTCCTGAAACAGGAGCCTGAGGAATTAGTCATACGGTGAACTTCAACCCTAATCCAGGTAGTACCAACTGCAAGTCATGCTCCTCTCCCCACGTGTGTGGGGAAAACGTGCAGGCAAGCTCCAGCATGGACCCTGATGTCACAAGGACTGACACCCTCACAGAGAATCTCTGTGGATGTGGTCCAGTTGTACAGTCTTATGCTTTAGAGCAAGAAATCCCCTCTGAGCTGTTCTGCGAGTGACAGGACTGTGGAAAACAGCCCTGCCAGTACCCAAGTTTACACAAACAAAGATCTTTAGCCCTTTACAAGCTGGTAATCATATAATGGTTTGGGTTGGAAGGGTCCAACCCCCCCACCATGGGCAGGGACGCCTTCCACCAGACCAGGTTGCTCCAAGCCCCTGTGTCCAACCTGGCCTTGAACACTGCCAGGGATGGGCCAGCCACAGCTTCTCAGAGCACCCTGTGCCAGCGCCTCAGCACCCTCACAGGGAGGAACTTTTTCCTCATCCCTAAATCTACCCCCTTTCAGTTTGGAACCATTACACCTTGTCCTGTCCCTACAGGCCCTTGTGGAAAGTCATTCTCCAGGTATCTTGTAGGCACTCTTTAGGCACTGGGAGCTGCTCTAAGGTCTCCTCTGAGCCTTATCTTCTCCAGGCTGAACAAACCCAACTCTCTCAGCCTGTCTCCAGAGCAGAGCTGCTCCAGCCCTATGAGTATCTTCATGAGCTCCTCTGGACTCACTTCAGCAGGTCCACATCCTTCTTATGTTGTGGGCTCCAGATCTGGGGTCTTCTAAACTTAAAACCAAACCAAAGTCCCTCTCTGTATTTATGGGTGAAAGTCTGGGGTGCTTATACCAGGCCTCAGCACTTCAGGGACCACATGCCACATTTCTCTGCTGTCTTGGCTTTATTTGCTTACTCTGAATCTGACTTTGGAAGTGACTCTGGGGAAGTTAATTCAAATCCAGTCTCTGCAACTAGTGAGCCCTTAAAGATGGGTGTTTCCCAAGCTAGTGTGACAAATCATTGACTCCACAAGTCAGTGAAGGAGCAAAGTACCTCAACTTCTGAAACTGTTAAATGCAACTGTACTCACTGTCCCACCAGCCACAAGCAGTGGCTGAAGCAGTTATAAAATAGCTCCCAGTGTTTCAGGCTTCATAGGGTGATGTTCATGAAATGGGGATAGACCCTGATAGTGGTACTGGGTGACTTTTGCTATCAGGAAGCTGGTTATAGCTGGATATTCAAAGTAGGAGCTTTCTTGGGAACTGTTGTGGGGCCTCACAAGGATGTGAGGGAGAGGAGAACATGAATTGGGAAGAAGAAAGCATTATCTTTTTTGATCTGTTACGGTGGTTATTTTCTCTTCAGATTCGCAAACGGCTAATCTTATCTGACAAGGGACAGCTGGACTGGAAAAAGATGTACTTCAAGCTCATAAGGTGTTACCCACGGAAGGAGCAGTATGGTGACACGCTGCAGCTCTGCAGGCACTGCCACATCCTCTCCTGGAAGGTATGAGGGGCTGGTGGGGCAGGAGCTGTGGGGCACCCAGTGCTTTGTCTGATTGCAGCTGGTTTGGGGTGCTGCAGTTCCTTTGCCTCCATAACCTAGTGTTTTCCTACATCTTCATCCTCCCTCAGCTGTCAAGGCCCTTTCTCCCCTGTGCTTGAGATCCCATCCTTATCTTGAACAAGAGTAGTGGCCTGTAAGGCCAGCGAGGAGGGAAATGGGTGTACTGTAGGGCTGCCTGCAGTAAATCACCTTAGCATTGCCAGCAACTCCTCCTACCCATGACATGGAGGTGGAGGTCTTGGCAGCAGGATTAGCTGGAACAAGAGCTGGTGGCTACAGAAGGAGCCTAGACAAAAATCCACTGGCTGCTGTGGTGATACCCAGGGCAGGTCTCTTGTTAAACTCCTGCAGCTGATGGTAGGCTCCAGCCTCTCATCGCTCAGAAAAGGGGAAAAGAATGAATTGGATCTTTGCTGGTTTTATTTCCCATGATGTGCCAGTAGCCCCTAATACACGAAGCCTGGTTCTGTCTGCTTTGGAGAGTAGAAGTATTATTCTGGGCTCTGCTCTACTTACAGGCAGGATATCTGGCAGGGGGCAGTGCTAAGTTGGCTGATGCTCTGGCGCCCTTTCTGCAGTCTCTAAATGGAGTTGTTTTCTCCTTTCCCAGGGCACCGATCACCCCTGCACAGCCAACAACCCGGAGACTTGCTCCACCTCTCTTTCGCCGCAAGACTTTATCAACTTGTTCAGGTTTTGAACTTGGGTCACCGCAGCTTATGCGATTCTTACAGGACACTTTATGCCACTGAGCTTGGACACTCCGTTTGTAAATAGTGTAAATATTCATGTCTGTTCGAAGCTCCTGAGTCAAGGAACAAGAGGATCTCGGAGGTGAAAGGTGAAGTTGCTCACTGACGCGCAGCACTTAAGGAATACAGACTTCCATAGGACTGGTGTATAAATGCAGCACGTTGTACAGAGTCCCTTTTTTATGATCAGAGTACAAGATACAGGGCAAAAAACTTCATTTGTTTGTTTTTTAGAAGTTAAAAAAGAAATTGCCCCACAACCATTTGAGAACTCTTTTGGTTTGTTTCTCATAGGCAGCAATACGAGGCTAGGACTGTTGAACTGTTCCTCCATCTGGTTTTTATTTAGCATACATATTTATAAATATGATGTTTTAAAAATATTTATGAAAGATATCCCTGTGACAAGTTTAACTTTTGGTTTTTAAGGACACATTCTGAAATACTTGGAACTCTAGCCTACTTGTGAGAGAGAATGGCAACATACCGCTTTCTACCTCTAACAGATTGAGTACCTTTCAAACAAAAATCCAGTGTACAATGTGAACTTTTGTATTTTGTACAATGATTTAAAGGGAAATGTTTGTGATAGTAAGCATCTTTTCTTGTATTAATGCTTACCTCTTTATATTAGTTTTCTTGTTCTGTGCTCGAATGCCTACATGATAGGCAGCATATAAATACCTAAGACTTTACTCCATCCTCTTTTAATTTGTTGGGTTTATGAAAGACTAAGCAAAAGGGAAAAGAGAAGCCACAAAGATGAAGATTATCTAAAAGGGAGGAAGTTCTATTAGAGAAACAAAGGACTGGATTTAATCTCATCATGTAAATCTGTATCAACTCCACTAGTTAATTACTCTGGTTGAAATCCCAAGTAAGGTTAGAATCTGGTTCCTCAAGCCCATGTGTCCCAACACTGCTCTGTATTCCCACTGCTGTCAAGCAAATTCAGTCATCTTGGGGCAGGTAAAATACAGGGAGAACCGGACCATCCAGTCTAGTGAAATTGTGCAGTTTTTGGTCACTGGGGGACTGGCAGCATCGTATTTCCTTTCAGACTACTGGAGTTTAGGGTGATGAGTGAGACAGTGTAGAATCATAGAATGGTTTGGGTTGGAAGCGGCCTTCGGAGGTCATCCAGTCCAAGCCCCATGAAGAAACTGGTCAGCATTTTCCTAAAAACAGCAATCAAGACTGGCGTAAACAAGGGATTTCCAGCATGGCACTTGGCATCTTTGCTGCTGGCGCAGAGAAATAACCAAAGACCCAACCTAATCCCTTCCACTTCCAGTGCTGAGCTGCTTTATGAGATCATCTAACACCAGCCTAGAGCTAAACTTTTCAGTGCTATGGAGTAAGTGGCCAAACTAATTTCACTGTGGCCATGACCTGGCTCAACGTCTCCTCTCTTGCATACAATGCTTCA
>NW_009909692.1:18082-22967 GCF_000696875.1 Nestor notabilis | reverse complement strand
TCCCTACAGTGGAGCTTGAAGCATCCAGCTCATATCTAACAAGATACAGAAAAGTTTTCTTTTGCCAGTAGATTTCCTGTACAGCACTTTCTCTGTGCTGATGTAAATAGGATACCTTGGAAGGGTAAACAATGGGTTGTGTGTGACTATGTACAAAGAACTGTGAGGAAGTGGAGTACTCAGGACAATTCAGGAAGAACTACTTGAGTTAATTGTTAAATATTCTGTTCCTTTTTTAACATTTTTATAACTGACTTGCAACACTTTTCTGCAGCTGTTTATATTAAAAACTGACAGTATTTGCATTTTTGCAAACTAAATCACTTTGCATATTCTTGGAAGAGATGCAAAAAGGGAAAAAAGCTGCCTCTAGGTGGAGCACTGGGGAAGGGGGGAGGAAAACCAGGAAAATGCTGACAAGAGCTTAACCTTCTGCCTTCCAACAGCAGACCCAAGCTTTTGCTCTTCCAGAGAGCTCTGTGAGGCTGTGCGCCCTTAGACATGGCCCAGAGCTTGGCACTCTCCAGAGATGAGGAGAAAACACATGCAGCATAGAGGGAGAGCTTTATGTTGGTGTTGATGCCCCATCCATCAGTTTGCTGGTGGAAAGCATAAGCCTGCTGATCATACTCATGTCAACTGATAGTGATTTAAAAGCTGTTACCTTGGAAAAATGAACTTGTGCTTGTTTGGGGGGATGTTTGAGTGAAGGAGGTCAGTTTGTTTTCATTCCCATATTGATGGCAGTGGGTAGATGAGGCTGAAATCTGGCTTTGTGAATGAGGACATTAAGGACAGAAACAAGCAAGTGAAGTGAGTGAAGCATTGCCACTGTATTTGGAGATTGTTGTAGCTCGTTTTTCTAGAACTGAGAGGACCTGTTTCCAGCTCTGACCTGGGGTTCCATTGTCTTGCCACCCATAGTGAGCCAACCTCACTCTGGCTGATTGGAAGGCAATGCTACTTCAGTATGAAATGCTGGGGGGCTCTGCTCTGCCTAGTCTGAGTCCGTGCTTAGCAGGTGACACTTATCCACTGTGAGATTGTGACACTGGGTGAATTTCAAGCTCAGGTTCAAATTCAGCCTAGTGCGTTCCCTGCACTGCAGGCAAAAATCTCAGCATTTACCTGTGATTTGGGAATATCTGAACATTACCCATTGGCCCTATCAGCCACTGGGCTGGAGCAGAGTTTACTCTGTCCTTTGCCCAGAGACCACAGGTCATGCTCACAACATAATGTGCAACTGAGGTTCATATTTATAAAACTTCAGTAAGAGGTGGGGTTTTTATTTATTAGCACTATATAATCTTAAAGGGTCAAAGAGGCAAAGATTATTTGTTAATATGTACAAACCCTTCTGAGGTCCTGGGATATTGCTGTCTGTGTCCAAAGCAGCAGAAAACCAAGCAACTACTGTACTGGAGAACAAAATGGACTAAACAAAAGGAAACAGAATAAGCCTCATTCAGTTACTGCCTCAGTCATTACCCTTCTGCTACAGCAAGGGTCAAATGAGACCTTGATATCTTTGGGAGAGTCATTGTTTTTTTGAATGGCTGGTACAGGGAGATATTGTGGTGAATTCAATACTCTTGTATTTAAAATGAAATGCTGTTGCATCCAAATACCTTCGTCCAACAACTTACAAACAAAGCTGTCAGTATTTTAGCGGTGCAAAGGCATCTGCTTGGCTGAGGATGGCAGTAACAGAACTGACAGTGACAACAGGGGCTTCCAGGCTGGATGGTTTGAGGCTGCTCTCGTGCAAAAAGGACCTCTTTATCTTAAGACAATAGTGGCAAAGCTGTTGTGAAGGGAAGACAGACTTTTACTTGTATTTTGGAAATAGAATGTTCATTTCAAATGACATTTCACCTTCCAGTTAGTGGAAGGAGGGGTTTTTCCTGTCTTTTATTTTTTCCTGCCAGCATATCCAAAGAAATCTCATTATCTTCAGAGGATGTGTTAACCAGTGCAGCAGTGTAGAACATGGTGCTGTGAAGAGGAAAAATAGAGCCACACAGGGGAAGGAGGTGGCTTAGGAAGGGAGAGATCCCAGAAATTGCAGTTCAGCTTTCTAGAAGAGGCAGCATTTGGAGTTTGTTTTAATGTGATAGCCACTTCAAGAGGCATAATTTCAGCTGTACATACCTTAAGCCCTTTATACTAACTATGGTATGGTAAAGATTGATCATAAAACGTGTACCTCCTCTTGTATTGTTTGGGTTTCTTTTTTTAATTGTGGGAGTTTCTAGATCCTTTTATTTTGTAAAGTGCTTAGGAAAACTTGTATTGCTCTGAAGATCCTGCTTTGTATGTAAACATTTATTTGCACCCTGCCACTTTCTGTATATGGGAATATCTTTTGTATTATTTCTCTTTGCCCCCAGGTTTTGAACTGTTTGTGTTCCCATTTCTGTTTGACTTCAGTTACCTTTGCTAAGCTGTCACCTTCTACAACTAAACCAGCTTTCCCTGCCCAGAAAATTCCTTGGCCCTTAGTAGCTAAAATGTGATTTAGAGCAGGAACATTTAAAATTCTCTTATGTAGCTAATAAATCAGATGTGCTGTTTCACACTTATCTCCTGCTCAGTACAGCAAACCAGCATTGTCCTCTGCGGTTGTTCTTACAAACCCATGGCATAGTTTCCCCATAGGTCAGCACTTTGCCAAAAAGACATAGCTTTAAATTAAAATGACACCCTTTCTAGCTGGCCTGCTTGCAAAAATACACACCCTGTGGAGCTGATGGCTGATTAGATTGATAAAGACTTGCTGTTACAAGGTTTGGGTCTCTGGTATTCTGCTTCTTCCAGCTCATGGCTGATAATGATGCTTGTTAAAGGCTCTGAAGACTGTCACACAAGCTGTCAGCATGTGGCTGCTGGGCTGTGTGAGTGTCTTTGCCTACCAGCGAAATCACTGGAGGAAGACGTGGGATAGAAATTGGGTGCTGGTAATCAGCTTTGCAGGATCTGGTCCTAGGGAGGACAAATCCATCTTGTCCTTGACACACACAGTCTCTAGTATATTAATACCTTGAACATGAGGGAGAGTCTACTCCACTGACCAAGCATTGCTGCTTCCCCTCCTGGGAGGGCAGCTGAGGGTGGAACTTGCCTGTTTGTTTTAGCCATCATGTGCTGCACAGAATGCCAGCAGGTCTGCTACCAAGAGAACATTTTAATTTGAAATAGCAAATATGCTCATCTTTAAGAAGTAATCTACAGTAATTATAAATACCTACTTATATATGGAAGAGAGCGTGTGTACTGCTTTGTTTTCCTTAAAGTTGTAACTAGAGATGATATGAAGTGAAAGGCATCCCTTATATAAGACTTCTGTTTAATATTATTGTGTGATTAAAATCCTTCCATTATAAATTTGCACTTTTTTTTTCTTCTTCCCTTGCATGTTCAACTCTGATTTTTACATCTGTTCTGTGCAGACAGTAATGTATTTTTGTAAGACATTTTTGACACTGAATTGCAATAAATGTTCAAACAATGTGAACCACAGAGTTGGTCATCTTGTTGCTTTGAAGTTGGTGACCTTTCAGGCTTATGCTTCTAGTGACTGTAAGCAAAGGAGGAACATCCAGATGGAGGAACACCCAGAAAGTGGGTGGTTGTGGCAGAACATGCTGGGTAGACCTGTTGCTCCGTTGTACCTTGAAGGAGATTGAGGTGAACGGAGCCGTCCCTTCTAGCAAAAATAGTGCTGAGGTGGAGCTCGTTTTCTCTGGACACAGCACAGGAGTGATTGTTGCCCCAGAAGAGCTCACCAGTGCTCACTCTGGTCTGATGGCTTCAACTCTAACCCGTGCCTCACGGAAATGTTTTTCCTGGACGTGTAATCCAAATTACTTATTTTTATCTGTTTTCAGTTAAAATTGCATCTGGTTAGTCAGGACTGCAACAGCCTGACCCAGGCTCCTGCTCACAGGGAATGTGAATAGGAACCTACTGAAGGGACTCCCAGTAAATGGGTGAAAAGCAGTTGAAAAGGCAAATTAAATGTCTCAGGTTGGAAGGGGAGAAGTTACCATGGTAAAACAGGATTACTTGCCTGATAAAAGCTATGCCAGCTATGAAAATAAGCATGAAATGCAGATATCTTAGGGTTTAATCTCATTTGCACTGTCAAGGTATTCTTGAGTGGTTTCATAAGTCTTTCTGTAATTAGGCTATGCCTCAGGTTGGGAGAGTTGCACCCCCAAGACACAAGTCTCTGGAAATAAGGGACAGTCTACATGATCACCAGAGCCTTTTAAACAAGGGGCTGAGAAAGCTGTTAAGACACATTTATTGCACAAACTTCCTTGAAAATACTCAATTCTACATATTTTAATAGACTGAATCGTTTAAGGGGAATACCGATCTTTTTAGGAATGTGGTGGGCGCACCAGTGAGGTCTGCCCGTAATTGTTCCTACTTTCATGTTGTTGCTGTTAACATCTTTACCTTTAAAGAGCAGTCAGGGGTAGACGGCGAGGCAGCCTGAAGCACGGATGAGGTCACAGAATGGTTTGAGTGGAAGGGACCTTAAAGATCACCTAGTTATGACTTCCCTGCCTGAGCAGGGACACCTTCCACTAGAGCAGGTTGCTCCAAGCCCCTGTGTCCAACCTGGCCTTGAACACTGCCAGGGATGGGGCAGCCACAGCTTCTCTGGGCACCCTGTTCCACTTTGATCAATAACAAGTCACCCTGTATAATTCCTTGAAGCGTCCTCGCTGTCTGTCTCGCAGCAGAGTTTGGGCAAAGGGCATTTTGAAAAGCACACAACAAATACTGAGATTATGACTGTGCTTTGCCCCAGCTTTCCTCGATTCTCAGTTCTGCTTCTCTGCTTTACAAGGGGTGAACCCCTGTCAATCGT
>NW_009909692.1:0-18068 GCF_000696875.1 Nestor notabilis | reverse complement strand
GTAGGGGGTTGCTTATTTTTAACAAAACCTGAGCTGCTTCTGTCATCCAAACTGCAGGAACGGGAGAGCTGTTTTCTAAAAGGCTCTATAAATAACTCGTGTGGGTTCAAAGGCCTTCCCCTAAGCTGGAAAGAAACTAGTTCACCCCTTGCCATTCTTGATGTGCAATAGGCTGTGCTTTTCAGTAGAAAACAAACAAACTAATGTCTTTTTAATGTGTTTTCCTTGGATTGTTTCAGTCCTGGTCAGCGCTGGCAGGTTTTGGGGCTGAGGAGGCAGACCCAGCGGGGAATGCGACTGCTGAAGGCCAGTGGCGGGGCAGGGAAGGAGCCCACTGCCCGCTTCACACCCAGGATAACCAACCAACCACCCCGTGGGGTTTGTGCGTGTAGGTGAGAAACGCAGTCGGTGCAGGAAATGCAAGTCCCTCCTCATCACACCATGGATCTCAACCTACTTTAACAGGGCTTCTGAGCGCTCAGATAAGCTTGTTCTCAGAGGCATGTTGTTTGTGAAGTACCTCCAAAATGGTGTGTCTGTGGGTAATGGTTGGTGGGGATGGCGTGTGTGACAAGCTGCCGGTGACAGCCTAGAAGCCACCTCACTGCCTGCCTGCGCCCAGCGCTGCCGTGGCTGCAGTTCTGGTTTCTCCTTGCTCTTCCTCCACAGCCAAAGGCTGCACTTCGTGAGGGGTTTACCTCATGTCACAGGCTATAAACCTCTTTCTCTCCTTCCTCCTGCTCCAGCGCAGCAGCCTGGCCCATGGGAAGAGTGTCAGAGGAGGCTGTTCCCCCATGGGGCCATTGCTAGGCTCAGCCGAGGGGCAGCGTCCATCCCGACCACCATCCAGCCTGAGCTGATGGGTGCCATTGAGTGTGGTCATGCCTGAAGAAGTATTTAAATGCTTTCCTAGGTTAGGCCCCAGCACACTGCAGCAACTTCCCAACATGAGGTGCCTCTTGGTACCACAGCCATCACTCTTACCCTTGGAGTTTGGGGCACCCTCCTCAGCGGGGGGACATTCTGTCCATGGGTCTCCCACCAGAACCCAACCATGGTTTTCAATGTGGGTTCTCTTCTAAATGACTTTCTCCCAGTCTTATTATAGCTTTAGCAGTGAAGTGGAATTTATTCTTTCTTTTTTGGATATAGCTGGAGGTGTAAATCCAGACAAATATAACTCCAGAAGGGGGATCAATGTGTCCGTGCTGCTTGTGTATATAAAGCAACCAGGAGCCTTTTTAAACCTCCGAAACTGAAGTTATTTTATTTGGGTTTTTTTTTTTTCCTTGCTTATAGACAATTAAATGGTTCTCCTGGTAGCAGGTAGAAACCTACAATCTTTCTCTTACCACACACTTTTATATATAAAGCCTCTATTTTTAACCCAATGGTGGGATTCAGGGTTAATGCTCGTTAGATCTGTGTCTAGACAGTTGTGAAAAACAGGAAATGAATTACATTATAGTACGAAAGGAGAATTTAACCTTTTCTCTCCTCGCGCACACATGTGACTGGGGAAAATATGTTACTGCGGAGTGTTTTGGAAAGTTTAAGGAAGTAGAAAAATGAGAAGGAAAAAAGAATAAGAAACAGAGCTGAGTTTCCACAAGGCCACATGGGAATTGTTTCATAGAAAATAACGAGCCAGGCTCTGCCCTCAGCTACACCCAGGCAGGAATTTGTTTCCTCCGGTCCCTGCGGAGAAGCTGCATTTTATTATTCCCTGCTTATGCTGAACCTTGAGGAGGAAAGAAGAGCCAAGTGAACCACCTCGTACCCGTGTAGCTGTAAGAGGGCCGCCGCACGGCACCCGTCCTCGGCATGTGGAGCCAGGCAGAGCGGGTCTGTAACACCCCTGGGTGTAACAGCACCTCACGGCCCTTCTCCTCAGGCTGCCAAAGGCCTCGAGGTCTTCTCTTTGGTATTTACAAAGTTATTTATTCTTTATTTGAGTTAGGAGACTACAAAAATGCAACATTCCGTCAGTTTGGCCCTTCAGGAAAGCAGGAGCCCGGGGGCTCGCTGGCCCCAGGCTGCAGCACAGGGATACTGCTCTGCCTGTCAACAGGGCAAGACCTGAGGTTTAGAAGTGTTGCAATGAACCCAGGGCACAAATGAAGCCTGAATTGGTGCGGGCAGCTGGTCTGCTCGGGAAGAGCTGGAAAGCAGAGGCCTGAGTGCTCTTTAGCCACTTATCCCCCCTGCCCCTGCAAAATGGTGTCTCTTGGGATACGTAACACACCACGATCACAAGCAATACTACAAGCATAGAATCATGGAATGGTTTGGGTTGGAAAGGACCTTAAGATCATCTAGTTCCACTCCCCTGCCATGAGCAGAGACACCTCACCCTAGACCATGTTGTCCAAGACTGTCCAACCTGGCCTTGAACACCTCCAGGGATGGAACATTTACCACTTCTTTGGGCAGCCTGTTCCAGTGCCTCACCACTCTCACAGTGAAGTAAAACCAGGCAAAAAACCACAGTGACATGAGAGAATCTAACCTAAACTTCCCCTGTTTAAGTTTTAACCCATTACCCCTTGTCCTATCGCTACAGTCCCTGATGAAGAGCCCCCCACAGTATTCTTATAGGCCCCCTTCAGACGCTGGAAGCTGCTCTGAGGTCTCCCCACAGCTTCTCCTCTCCAGGCTGGACATCTTCAGTTCTGTTTCTGCGCTCTTTCCTCAGACCCCTGACGGTGTATTTACAACCCTTTCTCTGGCTGTCCCTCTGGCCCCGTCATAAGCCAGCAGCCAGGAGCCCCAGGAGGCTGCAGAGGCACCAGGCAAGTGCCCAGCTCCATCCTGCACCCATGGCTGCATCTCCCTGTGCCCGCTTCTCCCCACCCCAGCCCTTACCCAGCCAGGCGCTGTCGCAAAGCCCCTCTTTATCTCATGCACAACTTGCCTCTCGTCTGCAGCTCTTTGCTGGAGCCAAATGTTTACACTCGCTGCGCAGGCTGTCAGCTGGCCAGGAACGTTAATATCCCCGTGGCAGAGCAACAAAGCCTTCCCAAGGATCCCGCTCACCCAGGGTCTGCCGCTCCTGCCCTCCAGGGACCGCGGCTGGCTTTGGTGGCTGCTGCGAGCACGGGGGAGAGGGATTAGGTCCCCCTCAGGACTGTTTGTTTGCTCCATTTTACCGTGGTTGCTTTTCATTTTGAAGGCGCATGAAGTGTACGAACCGCTGGAATAATACTGTAGTTAATTTTATGGCGTCTTTAGCACCGTCCAAAATGAGAAATAAAACCCAGCAAACAAACAACTCCCCCCGCGATGGAGCAATCTAAATAAAGATTTTTAAGCAGGACAATATTTGCCTGTAGAGTTGTCAATGTTTCCACTCCCAGTTTGTCTTCCTGAAGGAACCAGGCTTTGGCACAGCTTATATCAGGAAAAGATAACATCTGTCAATGTTTCCAAGGGGGTATGGGACGGGGGTGAGGGTGAGAGTTCAGATCACTCAGAGTGCAGTAGAACACTATCCCGAGAGCCTCAGAAAAGAAGGGGCCTTGATTTACCCAGATTTACTTGCCCCATGCTCATGCCACTGAGGGAGGGAGCAGAGCAGGAGCCCTCACAGCACTTACACCCAAGCAGATAGCAGCAGCCGAAGTCCGGGTCCTCCTCAGGAAGAGCCAACCGAGCAGTGAGGATATAATTTAACACCGCTCATTGCTAATGCTGAGGTGAGCTCAGCAAGCACGGGAACCGATACCCACTGCAAAGCAAGCCATCCGTGTACGTACGTGCGCGCGCATGGAGAGGCACGCAGACACGCGTGTGCAGACGTGCGGGCACACAATAAAAGCTGTCTTTCAAAAGCCTTGCTCTGCAGTGTAAGGAAGGTCAACAGTTTTCTTAGCAGCAGCAGCTTTGCTTGAAGGAGAGGCTTTAGGACACGGCTCATCCTGTGGCGGGGAAGGAATGTTTCTGCGTTAATCATGAACCTATTTCTTTTTCACGAATGTCTTCTGCCTGATGTAAGTACAGCCTGCTTGACAGTCTAACGCGGCCAGAAATGGTGGTTGATTTATGGAGGAGGTGGAAATCCAAATAGAACAGGATGCGCATATTCCAAGGGCGTCTCTCCATGAGCACACATGTTACCCCTGAGGTCTCTTGGCATTGGAAACTGATGGAGGAACCCCAAAGCTCCTCTTGCTGGTTGCTGTTGCACCCTCTCAGGTATCTCCCCCACAAAGCCACCTTTACCTTGAGCCCATCCTCAGGTTACCAGCTTAGCTGCTTCAGCTGGGATCTTGCATCCCACTTAATATTTAATCACCCTTTGCCCCCATTTTCTGCAGTTGGCAGTGAAACCCTAGCTAGCCTGCGTGCCGCAGCACTGGGGTATTTTATTACAGAAAGCTCAAAACCAAGCTTCCACTTGCTAATCCAGCCGTGCTGATGGCTGTACCACTGCAGCTCCATAGATCCTTCTCCAAATGCATTAAGCAACAGTGAGAAGTAGTTATAACATTATTTGCATCAGCTGGGCAGGGCAGAGACCTTACTAGGAGATAGAACAATCTGTCTCTCATCTCAGATGGGACCAAGTGACAGTGAAGACTATAATGCCTCTTCTGGACCACACACATGTCACATGTTGGGCCTCAGACTTCCTCAACACTGGACAAGCTCCATGTATGGGTTTTTGCCATGGACTCCACCTGCTAAACCAGGGCATTTACTCATTGAATGAGCACAAATAATCCCCATTGCTGAGGATTTCCATAAACCCAGCAAGCACCCTGTGTGGGGTGGTAATGTCCTGCCACCTCCACCGCCTGCGCTGCCCCTGCGTAGCGCCAGCAGCAGGGACACCATGGTCCCGGCAGGGGCTGAGGATGCGCCCGTGTGGCCGGGGCCGGGCTGAGCCATTCCACAGCCCTGGGTTTCTGGGGTGGTTCAGAGCAGCGAGACCACAGCGAGCACCAGCAGGAAGGTTCCACTGGGGCTCTGCAGATGCTGGGAGGGCGACTGCTTCGCTCCTGCTCATGCAGCCTTTGGGGCAAGGCTGGCGCTTTGCTTCCATGCATGGATCCAATCTGAGCGTGGTGTGAGCTTGGAGGGGCTGCCAGGACCGTGTGTGTGTCTTCTCTGCTGGGAATGAAGCCCCTCACTTGGCCTTTCAAATCTCAGAAACACCCAGCCTGGGGGGGGTTGTTATTTAACAATTGTCAATCAAGTTAAATGAGAACAAGGATTAAGGAAATTTCCCGGTAAAACACCTCTGACAAATATGGCACTGCAAATCCCCTCCAAGTCCCTTCTTCCCAACTTTCTGCTGGGACCAAGGCAGGAGAAAGGCTGGATCCCTGCAGCCATTCCCACCACTGGGTACTTTGCATCTTTGGAGGGAGCTACTTGCGCTCCGTTTATTTTGTAGCAACTCCATGGAACGATGCATTTGAAAACAAGCCCTGGCCAGACACATACCTTAGCATATTAAAAGGTATTTTTAGCACCTCTGGCAGAGCGGATCAGACTCTGCTTTTAGCTGTACTAAGATAACTCTATGGACGTTGCTGGCAGCGCTGCATGTTCATACCAAGGTAGCCGCTGGTAGAAGCTACTTGACTAAATAGTCCCATTTCCTTCATGCAGGACACAAACACAGCGCAGATAAAGGCTGGTGGGGTTCCTGCCTTCCAGAGGGCTGGGTTTTTCCCTAGGAGCATGACTTTGCCTGACAAAAGTTTGAGCTGCCGAAGAAAGAGCGTCACGTAGCGAGGACAAAACACTCTGAATGTTGCCTCCTCGATTTGCGATGGCTTTGTTTTTGCGCTGGTATAAATAAAACTGTCACCATTCCATGCAGCGAAGTGCTCTGTGATGAGTACAGTATAAATAGCCGAGCTGATTACACTGGCTATAAACACGGACTGGAAACCCTTGCTTCACCCCAGCAGTGGAAGAGCTTTACAGCTAAATGGTTAAAAGCCGCAGCAGAACGCTTTCACGGGATGGCTCCAAGCGCGGAGCTGGTGCGCTGCCATTTCAGCAGCCAAGCTGAGACGGTGGGAAGCACGCCACCACAATTGCATACTAAAAAGAAGGGAAGGCTGAGATAACTACCATCTTCTTGCTGTGTAGGCCGTTTAAAAAGAAATAACATATAATGATTCCTGCCTTATTGCAGTGTTTGGGTTCCAGATATAGCCTTGCATGGGAAGGCCGGTATGACACTGAACCTGGCCAAATGAGCATTTCCTGCTTTTAAGTAATACGATGTCAGGAATGCAGCTCATCGGAAACACCCTGCTCATGGCCCTCTGCACCAGCACCGGACACTTACAGTGAGCTTCAGGTGAATAAAGCTGCTTCACTCAGGCTTTGTGAGTGACAGTGCACAGCTCAGGTCCTTTGAATGCTTATTATTATCGCTATAAAATGAAGCTCAGTATGCCTCATGCTTAAGAAGTGGCTCAGCTCACTCAGAAACTCAGGGACTTGCCAGAAGCCTTAGTTAACCAAGTAAGATTTGGTTTAGCTGCCCTCAATATCCAAGGTATTTCCTACTGTAAGTATAAGGAAACACTGAGGATACTTAAGGAACCATATTTGTTTATCTTAGGTCAAACTGGAGAGATTTTCCAGAACCACTAGTGCAGCTGCACTTAACTTGTTGAAAGGCTGCATTTGTATGGAGCACTTCACTTCTGGCTCCATGGTCACAAATGGAAGCCTTCACCTAGAGCTGAGCTCCATGGAAAGGGTGCATGCAGCTGCTGAGCAAACCTGAGCAGATGTCTCCAGACACACACTCTCTGGGTATGCTTCATTAACCTTGGCCTCAACTGGGCCAGCTCTTGCGTAAGGAGCAAGCCAGAAGGGAGAAGAAAATCACCACATTCCCTCCCTCGCATTTCTGAGTTGTGAGGCAGACATCCAGACAGGTTTCACCTCAAGAGGAGATGAGATTCTCCAAGCCTGCAAGCCCAAAGTGTTATATGAGGCCAACCCCACCAAACCTGGAACCATCTGCTCAGGCAGGTGATGTGTGATGCTCTGCATCTGATCGCAGGGGACAGCCACCACCTCAGTCATGGACAATGTCTCAGTAATAAGGCATCTGGTGTGAGGTAATTGTGACTACTGCAGGGACATGGTGGGATTTCACATCTCCTTCCTATTCCCTGCTACAGCTTTCTCAGGTCATTCAGACACAGTCTACAGCTGTGTCTGACGAAAAAGAGGTAAGATTTGAACCAAAGTCATTCTAACAAAAGAACAGTGGGCCCCAGAGGTGGTCATGTCACAGTAGATGTCTGGAGAGCAACAGTGCTTCAGAGCATGCATGAGGCTCTGGCTGGAGGTTGCAGGAGTGAGAAGAGGCCAAATGCCCTGACCAGGGCTGTCATCCTGGGACCTGGTTCATAGAGACGCACCCCGGTGCCTCTCTGCCTCCTTCACAGCACAGATTGGACGGCAGTATCCCTGGTACATAAACGCAGCCTCTGAAGCCTGTAAACTGGCAGTGAAGCAGTTACTCTGATGTTCTAGGGGATTTCCCATTTCAGTAGGGATTGCTAATGCTGAACAGATCCCCAAACACTGGTAGGTGTTTTGGCGATGCTTCAGGAAGGACTTGCACTGACATTAGAGACTCAGGCAGTCACGGCTAACACGTAACCCATTGCCCACAGCCTTGCAGATACAGATCACCTCTGCGCTGCTGCCAGGGTTATCCTTCTCTAACTGCAGCGGGTACCGGCGGGGCAGAGCCGGCAGGGGAGCAGCTCTGGCCAAGCGTCCCAAACCCACCCACCGAATGCTGACTGCTCTCTCTGCTGGCCAGCTGAGAAATGGTATCTTCTCCAGACTGAGCAGCTCGCGTTCGTAAAAATGCGCTGACCAAGCAAATACACGCCAGAAAAAACAAGCTTTTTGTTTTCCTAATGTCCCAAACAGGCAAATAGAAGTTTAGTTATCAAATAAACGATATTATTAACTAAAAAGCAGCAGCATAGAAGAGAAAAAGGCAGGAGACACATGGGTTTCCTGCCTCATACTGTCCCTTACTGCCTTAATAGCCTGATGGACGTAAGAAGAACCACCCATAAGATAGGATGTCCCCCTATTATGAGTTTAAGGCTATCAGGGACTTGCCCTGTGATGTCTGAAAGTGAAAGTGTTGGAGAATTTTCAGTGACCAACAGAATACAGGTGCTGGGAGACTGTGGGATTGTGAGTAACTGACCTGAGGGCAAGGGGGTTTCTCCTGGCTTTGTTTGGTGCCCAACTCAAGGATGAACTAGTCTAAAAAGTCACTACTTAGGGGCTTTAACATATAAATACTATAATAACCAGGCAACAGAAAGAGTTGACTGTGGAAAGGACAAGGTAACAAAGGCTGAAAGGGAATGGAAAACTAAGCTGCACTAAGAAACCATTGTAGTGAAAGCAAATAAGCAGATCATCTCTGTGCTGGACACAGTGGGACATCGTCTGGACACAGGGAAGATTAAAAGTGTCACAGGCTATCGGCAGCATGGAGCATAGGTAAACATGTGCTGATCCTGCTGAGCCAGGGTACCCCAGCAGTAATGCCAAAGCTTTCATGTTATTTCCTATCTCACAGCAGCACCAGCCCAGCTCCCCACAGCAGGGTGTGAGGCTCCCCCTGGAGCACCACTTTGGCTTGCTGGCAGTGCTGGCCAGCTTGGAGCTGCACCTGAGGACCACCAAGTCATGTTCTTGGTGGCGTACCCCATGCATATCATATGTACACCCATTTTATGAAGTTGCTTGACTTTCAGGTGTTTAAATACATTCATGATCTCAGAGCTGATCATCAGTGGTAATTAGTGGCAGTGAAGTTGCCTCCTCACCATCAGCTTTGGTGGTTCTTTGCTTGTACTTCCGACATGTGCTGCTTCTGCACTCAGCAAAGCAGCTCTCAGCAAATTCTGCTTTTCTGTGTGCAACTTTTGGGGCTCAGTGAGTAAACTGTGCCGGTGGGACCACCTCACACACCAGTCTGAGGTGACAGCAGAAAGGTTAAACACAGCAAGTTCCCCAAAACAGTCAGGACAAGGGTTAATTGGAGAGAGAAAGGAGCAAAGAGAGGAGGGAATTCACTAAGCCCCTCTGATGGGACATGCGGGTAATGAGCTTTCGAAAACAGGCTGGTCACTGCTAATTGTGGTGAAACAAGCAGCTCCTCCTCCTATTTGGGTCCTAAATGATGGCCTGGTGTACTCTTGAATTCTGCCTTTCTGATAGCACAGCTTCTGAAATGGTGACAAAATGCCACCAGGCCTGAAGGGCTACAGAGAGAGCACCACAGCATCAACACCCTCAGCACCGAGTGAAATCATTCTCTGGCTTTTGCCGACCCCTGTGGAATGGCAACTTGCTGCAAGAGCTACAAAAAGATGGTTAATTCCAGAAAAGCTCTCGTGACACCCCCAGCTTGCTACACGCAAAATTAAGCATCTGTTCAGCATGATTAGACAGAATTGGTGGGTTTTTAACTTGTGTATTCTGAATAATGGTTCTGACTGTTCTCCTTAACAGCCTCGACCCTGAAACTAGATTAAACCAGGCAAATTCTTGTCTCTGAGCCTCACTGAAGGGAGCATGGCATAGATTTCAGGCACTGGAAACCAGCTGAGGTTGGCAGCTCAGTATTTAAATCAAATGACATACTCAAGTACCGAGGGATGAGAACCTAATGTTCTGCAACAGCTTGAAGGGTCTGTTGAGCAATGAAGAGGAACACTGTGTATGTGAGATTCAATCACTTACTTGAAGGATAAAAAGTGCTTAGCATAACCTGCTCATCTAAACTGTGGATCTTTAAACTCCCAGTTCTGCTGCTAACCCGGACAGTGCTGGGGTGTCATCCATACAGATCTGAGCAAGCAAACTGATGCTGCTGTGCACATTCACAGCCAGTTTCGATAAGTAACACCACCTTCACTCACTCAGAGCATGGCTGCCACATCAGTGTCATGCAGAAAGAGCTGCTGTTTCATCCAGACATGATAAATCAGACCTTTCAGAGGTGTATGTGCTTAAATTCAGAGCTAGATTTAAGCTCAGCAGAGCTCAAAGCACCAATTTATCAGGAACACTGAGTTCCATCATCTCAATCTCTTCTGGCTGAAGCAGGTTCACAGAAACAGAAACTACAGCGCACCTCTCCCACTCTGCAGATGAGCAGCACCTACCCATAGTCCATGCTGCCACCCAGGGATCTGTGTGGTAGCAGCCTACCTGCACAGCAACCAGCCGTGCAGGTCTGGCCACCCAAAATGCAAGTTTCTACACCCAGGCAGCCCTTACAGCACAGAGAAAGAGATGTCTGGGTGAAGTAAATCAGTCCCACTGTTGTTCAGTGGTCTGTCCCTGCTGTTAATGTGCTGAGTAAATTCTCTGGAGCTGATGAGAGATACAGGCACACAGTATGTACAGATACATAATACATACAGTATTATTTGTATTATTACAGTGTAACAGTAATATACAGAAGTATCTTTGAAGTTCTTGAAGTTTTCTGTACTTGCAAATAAAATGATCCCTTAATGCTCACAATCATTACTGTGCTTTTCCTCACCAAGACCAAAGTCCACCACACATTTGTTGCAGTCTCACTCCCACTAAGTTTCCAGGGCCTGACTGGATAAAGCCCTGAGCAGCACAGTCTGACCCAATTTGAACACGAATTATTCTACCAGTCTGTAATTTTATGATATGCTACTATATCAAGTAGAACAGATCCAAACCCAGAGACTTACACACCCCATCTATGCCTATTTCTGTAATCCCATGTTTTTAAGGCACTCTTTTAAGACGTGGGAGACTGCTCCAAGCTCCCAATCAACATGATGGCTTTCCTGGGTTCCCCTGCAAGGATGCAGCTTGGCATCTACCTCTAAGGAAATACAGCAGCAAGCAGCCCTGTATGGAGGAGGCTTTCTCATTCCCTTCCCCCTTGCCATATGTCCCAGCTGATTTCCTTATACCAGCAGCTGTCTGACCTCATGACAAGCCAGTTCAAGGAGCTAAGACCCAGAAAAAAAACCCCCATCCTTCTTCCTGTCATTTTAGCTTCCTACCCTGGATTACCATGGGGCTAGACAAATGCCAAGTGCAAGCACATGGGGGAAGGCAAGGACACACAAGTGTTGAGAAGCAAAAGCAACTGCATCTTCCAGCAAGTGTCAGCACTGGGACAGTTTAACTGGAATGGCAGCACATTTAATTCTCCCCTTCCTTGAACAGGACAAAAACATAGATACTTACCTGGTTTTACATAGCGCTTGGGAGTTCATACTACTAAATCTGTCTTCCTCCCTGTGTGGGTCTGACCTTTAGGCTTCTGCTCAATAAGGTCCAATTGATAAAGCTGGTGACTAAATGGAGAGGCACCGTCTGTTATGTAAGTGATAGGAATCATAACACAAAGCAAACACACTGCATCTCACTTCTAAAATGTGCTGACATGTAGCAAGTTGAGCTACACTGCTCAGTGTTTTATGCATATATTTTTCCAAAAGCTTTTCTTACAGCATGCAAATGCTCTTTTCAATTTGGGCACAGTGGATGGAAAAGTAGTCTGCTTATGGTGGGATGTCTGCTTCTGATTTGACAGCAAAAACCAAGTTCTTTCTTACATAATCAAAATAAAAGATTTTATTCAGTTCAGGATATTTCTGATCGGGTATTCCACCTTCCCAAATACTTACTCTATGTAGAGAAATGTAAACCATAAATATGACATAAAAGCAGCAAAACACTGAGAACAGAAGCAGGGAGAAGATCTTTGTTCACTTCACTGTCCTTCCAAGGAACAGCTGTAGTCAGTCTGTCTGCCAAATCGATGCACGAAGTCCGGAAGGGGGAACACTGAGCCCCATCCCACTTTGGGATTCATACTGATGAAATCATCCAAGTTCATCTTGGAGTCTAAAAAAAAAAAAAAAGACCAGAAATGGGAAATATTTACGTTTTTGTTGCAGCTTCTGTAGCACAGGTATATACCTATCCAGAGAAAGTCCCAAGACTCCTCTTTGATAGTTCAGTTCAAAATAGCAAAGAGTTCATAGCACATTTGCTGAGCAGCAGCCCAGCAGGATTCTCAAAATTGTACAGGGCTCTGAAAACATCTACTTCCAGCCTCTGAAATGTTACTTTTGCCCCTTGCAGTCTTCTTGCATTCATACCAATGTCATTACCTAAAAGCAGGGGAGGTATTATTCCCCCACTAAGTTCTGAACCAAAGTCAACTGAGTCAGCTTTTGCACTGACTACAGAAGGAACTGGGTCAGAGCAGCAGTCAGACCCGGAACTTGCTTAGTACCTCTCAGAAGTGATTTGCTCCTTGGCAAACCTACCCCAGACTGCAGGATTTGCTTTCCCTCCGGCCCTGAACCTGCACACCAGTGCACTGTGCAAGGCCAGAACAGACACATGAGAGGAAATGTGTGACTAACCCAGCCCATAGCCCAGAGGGGTGCTCAGGTGAAGACATGCACCAACCTAGGCTGGGGCAAACACAGGTTTGTTTGAATCCTGAGCCGCTGAATGAAGTCAGTAACCATGACTGCTCTTTGCCAGGAGTTTGATCTGCTCAGACCCCTGCAGAAGCAGGAACTATTCTGTCACTCCTGTGGATCCCAGAGAGCTCAGAAGAAAGTGCTGGTGTGAAGTTTTGGGTTTAAGTGCCTTATACATTCTTTTTCTGGAGCTGGCCTGGTACAAAGCTTTGCTGTCTCATGCTGAGCACAGGTTTCCGATTCCTCAGCCTCTTCAGCTCTGACTACAAACATCCCTGGACTTCTTTTATGTTCTCACCAACAATCTGTGCGCATTATCTCTTTAGATGCCCATTAAAAGAAAACTGGATGAGAATGAGCTTAAAGAACAGAGTAGGAGAGCCACTGGGCTTACTGTTATAGCTTTGCCACTGTATTTATATATTTAACATGGGTGATTCATGTGTGCATTTAAGGATTAAGAACTAAACATGTGTAGGCTCTAAATGCAGGATTATAAAACATATAGGATGGAATTTGCTTCAGCTGCAAAAAGCTTGTGTAATTAGGCTGCAAAAAGCTCTGTAATATGGACAACATAAGCAAGGAAAGGAAGAGGATGTTCAGGAATCTCAGAACCAGGAGCCCCAGCCATTAATCCAGCCCCTGAAGCCTCTATTTGCACCACATCTACCCCAGGGGACAGCTTTGTGATTTGCCTAATGCCAGCTCTCATCACTTCTGAGGTCAGGCCCTCAACTCTTTTCTTGTTAACCTGTTTGGACTCTGCAGATGGAAAATCCTTATGTCCAGCTAAGTATGGTCCTACTGCTGAAGTGAGTCTGGCAGAGCAAGGCCAGCTCCTGCCTGACGGGGTGAGAATTTAACACAGCACAAGCCCAGATCTGCTGTTAGCAGTGAGTAGCAGTTAACAGCTCTTGCTGGTAGCCTGGTCAGCCTGTTCTCCAATTCCCAACTTGCCTTTTCCTCCCAGTGCTTTATGTGCACTGAGCATAGTAGAGTAATTTCAAAGAACTGTTCCGTGACTGGTAAAGAAGCCCAAAGGGGATTGTTCCAGTAGAGTTACAAACACAGTGCTGTTAGAAACTTAAACAGTGCTGTCACATCGCCTGTAGGAAATTAAATACTCTCTTAAATTCAGAAGGATTATGGCAGAGCATCACACAGTCCATCAGAGAAGTTTAATGAGAGGAAAAATTGTTTTAAAAAAGCAAAGCAGATTCCTGTGAAGAGCGGACCAACAGTCGGTAGATGGCACTGAAGCAGTACGAGATGTAGCCATAGGAAAAAACGCAGGGAGACCTCTCCTGTTTCAGTCGGGCGATAACAGCCTCTCTGTGCTGCTCTTTTTACTCACATGCTGTATCTGCATGTCATGCATGTTATATTAGTCCTTGCAGCTTTAAGAAAAACGCATAAGCACAGCACAAAGTCCTCTTCCTAAAGCAGATGACAAGTGACAAACAGCAGAATTTACAGAAGAGACATTTAGATGCTACAGCTGACAAACCAAGAGGGTTTCTCCCCAAAAGCAAGGGGGAGCATGCTTTATAGAACGTTCACACAAGGTCAAGAACAGCAGAATTAAAAAAAGAAAGAAATCCTTAAGATTTACGTTACACTTTCAGTCCTCCTGAGGTGCTGCAGCTATTCTATTAGCTTGCATTTGTGCACGCTCAGAGCTGCTCTTCCTCTTGGAGCGAACCCACTTTGTCACACACACGTGCTGCCCATGAGCTCTAGATGCTGCATTCTGGGATTCTTGCATGGTTTCATTTTTTTTAACCAAGCCTGACACTTTTGCCCCGAGCAGGCATGAATTAAGAGGCCACACTCTGTCAGATGGCATTGCTAGCCAGGACGCTTGTGGCTTCTGCCAGCAGTAGTTAGAGAGTAATGTTTCAGCCAAGCCTCAGCTTGGCTCACAGACCTTGGACTAACTGCATAATGGCAGTGCCAAAGGGCTGCTGGAAGTGAGCAAGACTGAAACAAAGCCTCCAAGATCAGTTCTGCTGCTGCCTAACCTCGGGGGCACCTGAAATAGAATCATAGAATCAACCAGGTTGGAAAAGACCTTTAAGATCATCAAGTCTAACTGTTACCCAGCACTGCCAAGGCCACCACTAGACCATGTCACTAAGACTGGGTTCTTCAGACTTGCATAGAGGTCTGTAGATCTCTTCAGATCCCCCTCCCTTGCAGGAGCAGGGAGAGGAGTCTTTCTGCAGGCTCTCACCACACTCGGCTGGAAGGCACTGGCCCCCCAGCCAAGACGTAACCGACTGCAAACCATCCTGGTCCATCTCAGTGTAAAACAAAAGCCCACCAGCTTAAACAGTCTTTCACAGAAACTGGTGTAATTTCAGTAAGTCACTCACAGAACTTAAACACTTCTATCCTGAGTTGTACCTTTACTGCCTTTATCCTGACTTGATTCTTTACTTAGACAAAAGCTCATGAAACAAGGACTCTAGCCTGACAGACTGGAGTTTTATTCTCAAATGAGAGGAGCAGAAGGTTCCCATGAAGTGCATGTGAGCTACTTACATCTGTACTGGTGCCTCCTTTTTGCTTTCACTAGGACAGAAAAGCTGTCTGGCCTCTGCCTAGCAGCTTGCCTGTTCAATAGGTGTCCTAACAGTGCTTCCAGAACTCCTCAGCTGTCCTACTCATGCTCTTCAAAGCAAAACAAACCCCAAACAAGTGAAACCCCATCATTTATGGCCACCAGGGATTTTAATAGGAATAAAAAAGAACAAAAAGTCTTTACAAATCAATCCTGCCAGGGCGCTACCAAACACCTGGGAAGAGCTGAAATCCAAACCAGTGCTTTTCAGTGCTAGAGCTGCTGCTAACAGTTAAGCCATAAGACCATCTGTTCCAAGTAACTCTAAAATGCACCTTGCAAGCTGTATTGTACACAGGCTTGCAGTAAGGAGGGCTGATCTCATCAGGGTTCAAACTAAGCAGAATCAGACCTCATTAAACTGTGGAAAGAACACTCAAAATCCCAGGCTGTGCTGACCAGCCCTGAACAACGAATCTGTGCACCAAATCACATCTTGGTTTTGTATTTGAACAAAATACCAGACTGGACCTTGCTTTCTTTCAATAGGAGGCCACTGGCAACCTCTTGTGCTGCAGCTCAGGTAGGCTTATTCCAGCAGAGGATAGGGCTGGGTTAGAAAGCACCACACACACAGATAGGTTGGTCAACTTCTCCTAGCACACACAGCAGCAGAGCAGAGGCCAGAGCAATGCCAGTAAGAAACACAGAGGCCTGGTGCTAGGAACCAGCTAGAGCAGAACCAGTTCCAAAAGGCTAATGCTTAGCATGCGAGTTGTGGTGAGATACTGAGGAGTCTGAGGGCTTTCTGTTTAGTTATTTAGTTTGGGGTTGTTTGCTTTTTGAAAAATAATGCTTTAAAAAGCCACCTAATTCCAGCTTTGATGTTTTTAAGCATGGACTGGAATTTAGGACTTATTTTAGAAGGTTTATTTTGCAACACCATGAGCAGCACAAAGACAGTTGAAGAATTATTCCTCTGAGAGAGCCGCAGTTAAAAGAAAAATGCTGAATTGGTGACTGGTAGAGATTCCTTGATTCAATTCCAAAAGGAATTTCATGGTCAAATGTCCTAAGACATTTGACATTGGTCAATAAGACATTGACATAGGTCAAATGTCCCAGTCTCCCATCCTAGCCCCACACTGGGTCATTACATTATCCTACAGATGGTCCTATGTAGTTTACATTTGACTTTGATACTAAAGAATTTCCTTTTCCAAAGTGCTATATTCAGGCTTAGCAGCTGCTCTGCTCCACAACAGGCAATATTTTAGTACCAAGAGCAAACATTCTTGTCTTTTAAGTTAGCTAAAAGCCTTAAAACCCAGTGGAATAGGAAGAGCAGCGTATATATATGTAACTAATATGCTTCAACACGTAGCAAATTGCATCAACAGAATGGTACCAGAGTGCTGATTGTCTTTAAATACCAAGAGCTCATGGGCACATTTATTTTTAAGAGCGCAATGCTCATGTATTAAAAGAAGGACTAATATATTTTTGTTGTATTTTTCCAGTCTTCAAACATTTGCTGTAATTGTAAGCAACTTAATCTTCTGCAAACACAAATTATGAAGGAAAGCAGAGTACTCTATCTAAGTGAGACGGCAGTGAGAAAACAGTTATCTGCAGTGGAATTTGGCATGGACATGAACATTAATACCCCAGGCTCTTCTATGATAAAAAAAAATAGGTTTGCCACCCAGTTTTCCATCAAGGTTAAAATAAGTCACTTTTATGCCTGATAAAACTGTGCTGAGACATTACCAGCCTCTAAAGGGAAAGAATTACCAGTTCCACTTGTTGACAGCAGTGCCTTCTAAACCTGTATGTTGGCCTGCGGGACACGTACTCAGGTACAGAAGCACAGGGCTTAGATTCAGCTAAAAGTTAAAGTAAATGCTTCTTCCGCGACCACTAAACCCAGATTCCTCCCTGACTGACAGCACGGGGCACCCTGAAACATGCATCATTGTAACTCGCATGAATACAGGGAAGACAAAATTAAGCTGGAGAAACTGGTACTGAATGAAACACAACTTGAATTAGACATCCTAGATCTGATATAATCCATTACTGCTCTTGCCCAGATGTTGAAGCTACCTAGTGAATGACCTTCCACCTTCAGTGTGTGTAGGGTAACCAGTTTCTTTCAGCCAACTGACCAGGAGACCAGAGTGCATCAGCACAGAGCTGGAATACTGTATCCAGTCTGGAGCTCCCCAGTACAGGAAAAAAACCAAAACAGTGACATACTGGAATGAGCCTAGAAGACAGACATCAAGTTTTTTGGGGTGGGAGAACATGATAGTCAAGGGGAAGCTGTGAGAAAGTGGGTCTGCTCAGTCTTAAACAGAGATGAAGGGGAGACCTTACTGCTCCCCTTCAGAGGACACAAAGAAGACGGAGCCAGAGCTGCCTTGGAGGAGGCTGGTGACAGGACAAGAAGCAAAAAAGCAAGTTGGAATACGGGAAATTCCAGTTACATGAAAATAGGAAAGTTTTTATTTTACCCTGACAGTAGTCAAATATTGGAACAGATTGCCCAGAAAGGTGGTGGAATCTCCATCCATGGTGGCGTTCAAGACTAGACTTGGGACAGAGCCCTAAGGAACCCCTGTTTTGAGCAGGTGTTGGACTGGACGACCTGTGGGTGTTTCTTCCAGCATGGCAAGGTACAGAGCAAAGAAATAAATCATACAAGGAACAAAGACTTACATATCTTTTACTACCTACCAACATCACAGAGGTAATCTGGAATTTGGTTGAGACCACGTGGCTGCTGCTCACCAGTGAGATAAAGCTCAGCCAAACACAACAGATAAGGGGAGAGTTACAGGATCTGCAGCTATGGAGTCATCTATTACAGCTGGAGGTGCATGGACACACCTGCAACTGTTTGGGTCATTCAGTAAGTTACTATCCACGAGTACTGCTTTCTCCTCTTTTGATTTGTTTAACCAAGACAAGTGCAAGGTCCTACA
>NW_009909691.1:32296-34094 GCF_000696875.1 Nestor notabilis | reverse complement strand
TTATTTATTGTTTATTATTATGTTTGATTTCTGGAATTATCGGAAAGGATGTACATTCAACATAAATCTGTGGCGCTCATATCCAGCCTTTTGTATTCTCCATATTTTAAGCAAATAGAACCAGCCCAAGCAAGTGACTCCTTATGCAGAAAAATATCCAGTTACTTCTGTGTGTGCTTCACCTGAAGAAAGGCTTCTGGATGTGGGCATGCAAAGTGCTTTTACTGTCATGTTCACCTCAGTTAGAGCCTAGATAAAACACGTGGGTATGTGTTGATATACTTCTCTAGAAAACACAAATGCCACAAGTATCGTAGATTATCATACACAGGTCCTGGCAAAGTGTCTGTAAATCAAGACTTTTTTCCCAAATGAAGCCTCGGAGAAAAAGTGTGCCCTAAAGATGCACAGGAAGTTGTTGACAACAAAGAGGCCTGAAGGCACACACATCCAAAGACAAGCCTGGACCACAGTCATGCGACAAGAGAAACTCTGACACTGATACTGGTTTTATTTAAGTTCATAAGAACAACGTGCAAGATATCAAAAGTATAGTATAAGCATGCAAGGAGAGAGGGAGATGTATGAAATAGGCAGTGGAGCAAGTGCTCTGAAAGAAAGATGCAAAGTGACATGTTAGAAAAGCAAACATCTGGCATACATGGAAACAAAGTTTGTCTGGATAAAGTGAAAAAGCAAAAATGACTGGAGGAGGCTTATGCATAAACTGGCATCTGAAATTTAAATGAGAGTAATTAAAATCCTAAAAAGTAAAGGAATCTTTTAAGAAGGTAAATTCTAGGTAGGTCAGAATAAGCACTGACGTGGCAGAGTCATCTGGATTTTAATTTACAAATCTACATAGAAAAGAAAAATTAATGGAAATCCATGTTATTTTAAATCACACTGTTTCTAGATACCTTCATGTGCAATATAGACATGTATGAATGGGAGTTATACTTCTCTAGATACCTATCATTTTCTAATATAGATATTAAACTAAAGAAAGAAAAAACCAAAACCCTTCACATTTACATTGAATCTCATGGAATAGAAATTGTCTTACTTGAAATGTGGAAAATGATTTAAAGATACATGTGTGTATGAAAGTGTGTAATAAAGACTGAAGGACAGATATATATGCATGTCAATGGATATCTATGTTTATATTTACAGTGGTTGTAAACCAGAATTTTAAATTCTGTCTTACATATATTCGAATAATATATGTAATAGTGCTTGGTTTTTCTGAAATTCCAATATTAGGAGTGCATTGAGTCTTTATTCTCTAGTAGATTAATCCTGTGCAGGACAAGTGTATTATTGCTGTGAAAGTTCATGCGTAAACTCATATTTCGTTATTTTCTTCCCAATCCACTTTCCAGGGAATGAGTGTCCACATTAAAATAAAAGAGAATCTTCATTGTTGTCACCACTGGTCTACCATGGAGGCTGCCTTCATCTGCAGCCCACCCCGCAGGGCTGGCCCAACCATCCCAAGCAGGATGCAGCACGAAATCAACCAGCGACAACTATTTAGGGTTATAAGAACAAGCAAAGAGAAGACCAAGAGCTTTGGAAAGAAAGTCTCACCTTCATCCACGTCCCTGTGCCTGTTCCCTTCCTCCATATCTCCGGCACAGCTCCAGACTGCCTCCAGTATCCTCCAAACAAATGCACTGCAACTCCTACCCAAGTATTTCCACAGCTCTAAGCACAGCATGGGTGGCTGTTTATATGGTGAAAGGGAAACACACTAATGCCTTCTTCCCTAGGTATTTCCTCCTTCCTAGTTCAA
>NW_009909691.1:13244-32265 GCF_000696875.1 Nestor notabilis | reverse complement strand
TGCAGGCAGGAGTAATGGCTCCAGGGTCCCTGCTTGTGTCATATCCCATGCTGGGACTCTGGCGTGGTGGCATAGCTCCACATCATGCCCCAGGGCAGGGAAAGGACCCAGTGCTTTCAGCACTGGACACATGTATGTGGGTGACTGGGGTGACTGTGGCGCAGGGTTGTGCCCTGGCCGGGGAACATATGGCCCCATCTGCATGCTCCAGCCCCAAATTCCACCTCTGCCCTGAAGAAACAACTGGGGAGAAAAAGTGCTTTACTGTCAAAAGTGAAAGAAAAGCCTCAAACACAAAGGGATCAATTTTTCTTTCTTTTTTTTTTTTCTTAATGATACTTTTTTTTTCAGACAGAAATGCCTTTTCAGCTAAACAGCAAAATCATAGCCTTCTTTTAACGTAAATTTTATCTCTCAGGCAGAGCTTGAAAATAGAAAAATGATTTTCAACCATTTTCATAGAAAAAATGTCTTCATGAGTTCTACTCTTGATGGTTTCAGTGGGTTTATAGCTTAATTCCTTTTCAGGCAATACTCTCCTTGATCTTACTGCTGAGTAAAGCTTTAGGATTTGGCCTTAAAAACATCATTTTGACCCTGCCACAAGGAGTATGCATAGACTGTTTTGCTCACACACACACATTCTTTTCATACTTTGAAGGATTAATTTTTCAAATTACTATCTCCCCCTCCATCAACATCTACAAGTACTTATAGGCTGAAAAACAGTAATCTGGTTTAATATAACCTTGTGTATGGAAGAAAAGAAATACACTGTTTCTATATGTCAATTAAAATGTTTACTTAAAGGTAACAGTTATTTTATAGGTAATTCTCCTTAATCTCATTTCTGAAATAAAGCCAAATATATTTGCCTCCCTATAGTAAAAAATACCACTCTGTGCAGCTACCTACATAAAATTATATGAATGGTTATTTGGTACAGAAGGTTTCATTTAACACTGCCCTTATCATATATTTGTTTTAAAGTTTCCTATGTGCTCTTTGTAAAGGTCAACCGATTTATTGTTTTAAGACCTTTATCTTTTTATCAGTTATTTGCTAACACAGTATTTCACTTTATGTTCCACATTTTCTTAAACCACCTTACAATAAAAAGTCTTCCTTTAATCATTTCAGGCATTTTAGCAGGCAATCATTTATGTATATATGTATGTATGTTAGCAATTAAGGATACCTTTAATATTAACCTAATCAAGCTCTAGTTTGTGGTTAAGTAATCATGACTTTTGCTTCAGTGAGATCTTGCCTTTTACACATTTTATTTAACATATATACATACATATATAAAATAAAGTGTAATAAAGGGCAGTATAATAAAGGTTTCACTAGTTGTATTTTCTCCTTGTTTTCCTAAATATATTTTCAAACTGTGAAGAAAGAAACAACTACATTCAGAGCTTGTCTGCACTTGAGACTACATAAGCATGTATGTTGTTTGTTGTCTCAAACCTCCTTTTCGCTAAGACTTGTTCCAAATGTTAAATGAAATAATGTATTTTAGGAAGCTGTGATGACTGCACACGCATTTCTGAAGGAGCAAAATTACCTGAAATCTAGTTAGACCAACAAAATACAAACATGCCACCTCCACAACAGTGAGTGTCTGAACTGGGACGTCAGAAAGAGCGTTGAAATTGCCTCTGTCCCATGATGAGTCCCACAAAACATCTTCAGAACCCTTCTGGTGCATGGACTGGTGGCGAGAGGTTGCACCGTTGACCACCAGTGGAACCACTGCTGAGTACTTGAGGAAGCAAAGCAGGATGATCTTCAACATCAGGGATAATCTTACTGCTAGAGGGAAAATAATCTGTGAAAGTTGTGGAGCTATGGGGAATTATGGACAGCTTTCTGGTTTGCCTGACAGACAGACTATGTCATAGACGTGGTTCTTTAGGGTGCTGATAAGTGTATTTCACTTGGAACATAAAGAGAAGATGGGCATCCTACTGCAAAAATCCTGCAGGGGATTCTCAGTTTGTTCACATTTTACTGTGTTGCCTTCCTAGGATGACAGCAACTGCTTTCAGTCACTGGCTTCAGGGTTCAGAATATGAACTGATGGCCTCCTCAGATAAAAAATTCAGCTGTGTGAAGAATTATTTATTGGCAAACAACCCCATCGCAATTAAAAATCTTCCTGCAGAAGGAAACAGGTCATTCCATACAAGAAAAAAAAACCATTCATTTATTTCTTCCTTAAAATAATTAGAGAGCAGAGCAGGGAGTAGAGAGACACTTTAAAAGGACAACATTATTTCATCATGTAGACAATCATCTTGCTTTAATTCAATTTAGAAATTTCTGATATTGAATAGATAAATTAGGAAGATAAATTTCTGGTGAGAAAGGACAGGATCACAGAGAGTCTAAGGACCGTGACATGTATGTTTTATCTCCATGAACACAGATTTTAATATGCTGTGTTTTATTTCAGCACAAAATGAGGCTAGGTTACCTTTGCCTAGTAGATTTAACTGTCTTTTGTAAAAGAGAAAAATGTATAAATTCTGAAGGAAATGTAATCTTTTGACATAGTTTTAGATCACCCACATGACAAGCCATGGTAGCCAATAATCTTAAGCCAAAATACATTTAAATCATAAAGCTTTTGTCTTTTTACATGTCTTACATTGTCTAAAAAAACCAACATGATCTGGTTGTGAACTATGTAGAATTTTTGAGCTCACTATTTTGTCTAGTCTATGATGAAGTTATTATTTTTCCCAATTTAAAATCCTTTTTTGGTAAAAATGTACAATCAATTGTATTCCGAAAACAATTTAGAATGGAAAAGAATGTCATCTGGTTTTAGTGCTGCATATCTTTTAGTACCTGATATAAGGTCAAAATCTGATCTGGTATAAGGAAGTGATAAAGGAAAAGGATGCAAGAGTATATACACTTTTTACTGGGACCTGTGTTTTCACTTTACCTAAAAATCAGAATTAATGTTGACCTGATCCTCACCATAGTTAGCACTGATTTTAGAGAATACTGCTGCAAGAGAAATTTCACAGCACTTCACTGCACTTAGTTTATGTTTCAGGGTTGAAAAGGGCATTAACCATCCACTCCCGTTCACAGCTGGCTCCTAGCAAGGGATCATGTTAGTAACGTGGGAGGTGAAGTCAAGACCAGTTTCCCTCAGACAAGGATCATCCTCAAACAAAACTCCCTGAAAGTGCTGGAAAAGGTTACCTTGTGTTCAAATGAGCTTTTGATTGGCTTCCTGGATAGCTAGGAGAGGCCATCAACAAAAAAGCTTTTATTTGGAATTTGAAGATTTTTGCAAAATTAGACACAAAACCTGGCTGACAAACATCTGCATTTATCCAAAAAGCTCTGAATACAACTTCCTTAATTAGAGCCAGAATCGGACATAGTAGCTTTATATGCAAGGAACCCCACTGACTTCAGCAGAACCATTAAGAAGCAGTCAACAGCTCCATACAGACACGGATTGTGAACCCTAGTGTTTTATTTCTCTGCAGTAACTGCTTTCCCTGTATTGCCTAAGGAATATTTACACCCTTTTGATCAGGGAACTATTAGGGTTAAGGAAAGCAATGGTTTCCTTTTCCCCTCTTTGTTCCTCCTATAAGTAATACCAATAGAAACAAAAATATTTCCAAGATAAAGTTCCAGCCCTGTACCTGAGGTTATTCTGGAAAATGTTTTTACTTGCCAGACCTGTGGCTTTGCATATGGTAAAGGAGCCCTGTGCTCTCTGCACTTTCTCCAGTAACAGTGCTTTTATTCAGCCAGCCACTAGCTTGAGTTGAAAACAGTGATTAAGCTTGGCTTAAGTTGTGAGAATCATATCAAAACTCCTTAAGTTTAGTCCAAACAGTGGAATGAAAGCATATCTTTTCCTTTAATAAAAAAATTATGAGCTTTTTAAATGGAACTTAAAACAAGTGGCCTGAATTAAGTTTTAGTTGTGACCTCAGGTATTGTTCTTTCTCCTTGTAAAGCCTGGGATTTGCAAGTTATTTGGCTAAAAATTTAGTGCAAGCTTGAATAAAACAGATTCTCTGCCTAATATTTTTGTACAACATGAAAAAATTCTCAAAAAACTAGTTAAGTGTGAAGCTGGGTAAAAAACAGGAGGGAAGGGAGGTATGCTGAGCAGCAGCTGACCCAAGTGTTTTGTCCTTCTCTTCACATTTATTATTTTAGCACAAATGAGAGAACTATTCATATATAAAGAAAAATTGCTTGCTAGAGCAGCATGTCTATCTGAGATGGGAATAATTCAGCTCCCTGTGGTTCTTTTAGCAATGAAAACGCGAAAGCACAGGACAAGTCCTCAGACACTACTGGTGTGAGCAGGGTACCTAAATCTAACCAGGGTTCAGACACTTGGTCAGGCACTGGAAGCTCCTCCCTACTCCCTTGCTTTCATGGAAGAGAGCAAACTGCCTCTTCCCAGATATCGGTGCCTGAAACACCACCCAGGGAGCCCAGCACTTTCTGGGGATGACAGCTTGCTGCTGAGGTTGAGCAGAACCATGGGATTTGTCTCACTGCTTCTCCAAGAAGGGAGGGAAGAGGCCAGGTGGCCAAGGATGAAGGTGGCTCTGCCATGCTCTCGATGCATTGGAGACCCCGGACACAGGCTTTCTAGGGCAGCCCCTTTCATGAGACCTGCTGCTTCATCTCTAGTGGAAAGAACTGTAAATGAGGCAAAATGTCTTGCTCAAGGCAGATTTTTTAAAGCTGGTCTTCTACTCCCCTTGCTTCTGTTCCGTCCGCCCCTGATATAAGGAGGAGATTGCTTCACTTTACTTTACCCCTTGTGTATCTGAAGGCTTGATTCATGGTATTCACAGCAAAATTACTAAAACGAAGAAACCTATATTTTGATGGGACAGTTCCCGTTTTGATGGTACCTATTTTCTAATGTTCCTTAAATATACAAGCATTGTTTTGACCCTGGCAGTAGAGGCAAAAACTAGCTGTACCGACAAAAACTAGCTCAGCTTAGCTCACCTCTATGTGATGGAGGGGACATCCTTTTTCTGCTTAGGAGACATACATTGTTTGCAGAAACCCAGACAAACCTGCAAAGCTTCTCAGCTTTAGCTCTGAACAGTTAAGCGTTTTACCGGGGCTACTTGCATTAACCTGATAATGTGCTTAAATGCTTTGCAGGTCTGAGGCTTTGAGGTATATACATGTGTATTCTTCTTCTGTAGAGTAACTCTATACCACTGCCAAGGCTGGACTGTGTCCAGCTCTGGACCACCAGCATAAGAATGGCATAGACCTGCTGGAGCATGCAGAGGAGGCCACGGAGATGCTGTGAGGGCTGGAGCAGCTCTGCTCTGGAGACAGGCTGAGAGAGTTGGGCTGGTTCAGCCTGGGGAAGAGAAGGCTTCTAAAGGGGAGACCTTAGAGCAGCTCCAGTGCCTAAAGGGGCTACAGGAAACCTGGAGAGGGACAGGACAAGGGGGAATGGCTTTAACCTGGCAGAGGGGAGACTGAGATGAGCTCTTAGGCAGAAGTTCTTCCCTGTGAGGGTGATGAGGCCCTGGCACAAGTTACCCAGAGAAGCTGTGGCTCTGGCAGTTTTCACACTGGACGGGGCTTGGAGCAAACTGGTCTAGTGGAAGGTGTCCCTGCCTGTGGCAGGGGGTTAGAACTGGATGAGCTCTTCAATGTCCTTTCCAACACAAACCATTCTGGGATTCTATGTTACTTTTAAAACACTGGCAACAGAAGGACCCAAAAAAAGGCTCCTTATTGTTGACTGAATCAATTCCACAGCCACAGAAGAGCTTCACGGCTTCATCCTTTTGTTCCTTTTACACATGTGCTGCCTTTGCCCCTGACGTGCAGGGGCATCAGTGTGGAGGACCCAAAAGTTGCTCTATTTCTCTACCCTGCATGTCCATGCACAGTTGCCCACGCATCAAGAGTCCAGCATAGCTATAAGACGCAACAAGCCATAGGGTGAAGTGGTGACATTGACCCCATGGGTGATACACTGCACGTTTGCTGTGAGGATTGGGGAAAATCTTCCCTGGTTATACCCTGCTTGAGTTTGTGCTTTCTATTGCCAAAATACACAGCTATGTGTCTGGAAATCTGCAGCAAAACTATTGCTGATCTGTGGAGACACTAAAGGCTGCTTCAAACTCTGATCAAGCCACAGGAAAGAGGTCTCTTTAATTTCAATCTACATGAAAATTTGCTCATAGTAGTTTTGCTAAGATGGAATGAGCGTAATTCTCTCAGGTCTGACGGAATGTACCTGTCTGCAAAGTAATATCTAATGGTAGAGCTTTTAACGTTGAAAACATCATACCTGATTTCAGCATTTAAGGGTCTGCATCCCAAAGGACTCAAATCCCCAGGTGCAAGAAGTTGATCTACTATATAAGCAGCTTTTCAAAGTTTAACAATGAGCAATTTGCATCTTTTCAATCAAACATCCCTCTTCCCCTGGTCCACGGTGTGAGGCTACGGAGACTGTTCATAAATACAAAATCCCCTTTCCCAACTTTCATCTGCTGCTTTTTTTAACAACAAGAGTAAAAGCATTGCATTTGTGTGCATTCCCATGAGCTCACAGGGATTTAAAGCATTTCACGAGTGCACTGTAGATTTTACCCATTACTTTACATTTTTAAAGTGGGACAAAGCAATGTTGGAAATAGTGAGGGTTTAGGGTACAGATCTGTTGAAAAAAAGATTTAAATATGGTAAAATCAATCTAAAATCTGTACTAGGCAGGGAAGTGGCAGGGGATAACATGAGCAAAGGGAATAAAAAGAGCTCTGAAGAGCCCATACCAGTTGCTAATACTTAATCTCTTTAAATAATGAATTAGCTGCTCATATCTACTGTCGCTGCTAAGAGAAAGCACTTTCTTTGTGAAGTGAAGTAAAGCTTGAATACCCATGAATTATTCAATATAAAGTGTGCCAGTTAAAATGCCTTGATATTGGAAGTCAAGTGTAAGATTATCTTTTGTCTGTCAGAAAGCATCTCTCCCATGTTACTGAGACTTGCGGGGGTGGAAAAAGGGGCCAACCGGCGTGCAAATACATCGAGAAAAATAAGGGAGGTGTTCTAGTAACACTCAGAACCATTTCCATGTATGGGTGAGCTTCAGTCATATGCAGGAATTATTCTGTTGGGCTTTATCCTGTTTACTGTTTCTGTTCTTTGCCTCCGTGAGCGCTCCATCGTCTCTGACTACAAGGGAATCACTCGTGATGCAGCGATGCTGCTCCAAGGTTTCTACCAGCAGAGATGGTATCAGCTATTGATCTGTCAGCCTTTGCTGACATGGAGAAATATATTTCCTTACTCAGGTTTCTAACAACTTCCAGATCTTAATAACGACCTTTCCACTGTATCAGAATGTGTAATCTAGAAGAATGCACCTTGCAGGAGAGTCTGGCACAGAAAATGACTGTTTCTGAGGAAGCTTTAGGTCATCTAGCCCTGGGGTATGACATGGGCTTTCCAAAGGGCTGAGTAATCAGCTGCTTTTTTTTATCCTGCTTTTTCCCGTGTTCCTTCTTCATATAGTCCACATTGCTGGCATCACCTCCAGATAGCTCAAGCATTCTTGTTACTCTGTTATGTTTTCTATCTGTGTTTTGAATGGATTCTTTTTTATTCTTTTTTTTTTTTTTAAAATGATTACACTTAAGTTCAAAATATCACAAAGCCCTGAAGCTGCAGAGAAAACCAGGCTGCTGTTTTGGCTGAAAATTTCTTCTTCTTAAAGCCCTCTTTCCCATAGTTCCCCCTCAAACTATCCCAACACTCAGAATCTCTCCACAATACTAGTGCCTCCATTGTGCCTTTTGATTTTAAGGATACATGCAGTTTGTCTGATGATTTTTCAGCAACATTAACAACTGACCCAGAGATGTTAACAAACATACTAGCTAACAAACTGAACAATCTAAGATCACCACTTTAAAATGCCTAGTTTAAGCATCCTTACTCTCCTCTTCATCAGCTACACTGGCAGACAGGATCTGGCAGCTCTGAGCAGAGGTTAACCTGGGTAGGTTATCACGATACTGAACTGGGATGCTATCATATATGTGACAACCATACTGAGCATCTATCTATAATATACGTTATATATCCATATACGTTCATCTATCTATAATATATGATATATATCTACAATATGTTGAGTGTAGCACTGCACACCAAGTTGAGATGACTTAATCATTTCTGGAATAATTTAATTATCCTTATTGTCTATGATCCAATTTTTATTGATATTGACAGAAAAGCTTATCCAAGTTAAGACCTCTCAGAAATCCAGCCTTAGATTTTGAGGGGAGACTAGAGAAGAAAAAAGCTGTCTTATGTCTCTGGATTGCTGATAAGACTCTGTGGAAGACTATGCTAGTACTGCCAGAGATGATGTCTGAGGACTATCGCTTCCCTAATCATCACCCAAAAAGAAAAAAAACAAAGGTGAAACAGAACACTGAAAAGTATCCCAGATTCTAACAAATGTTATTAAAAGGACTATACTTTGAATAGACTTACTGAAACTGAAGATATAGAAGAGATAATACAGACTTTTGGGGAACAATCTTAAACTTTCTTTGCCTGTACTTAAAATAAGATTCCTAACACTATTTGTCAGCCCATGTTTACACAAATTCCTCAATACATAAAAGTGATTTACCTCTTTGTCTTTAAATACAGTAAATCTTGTCTTAACAGAAACACCCATCCCAAATCTCTTCCATTTATTTCATATTTCTGTTGAAACCCGCAGAGCCAGATCCTATAGCCAGACTGGCCCAGGCCAGAGAAAAAGCTAGCAATTGTATATTTCATCTGTGCTGCCCATGTATTAATGAAAAAAATATAGTTTCAAACATTTACTATTTCTATTTTCTCAACCAACTTTCTGCATGTTGGGTGCTATTCAGTTTCACTTTTAAGAGATACTACTCAAATTGTGCAAAAGTAGATTAGTTCTCTTTTATTCAGCCTCAAATGTACCCCAGTGAAAATAAAATCTGAATCAGATCATGAGCTGAAAGGGAAAAAAAGAAACAAACTTACATCCCAAAGCTTTTTGCCTGGACAAAGACGGTTGCATGATTACATGGTTAGAAAGTATTTTAAGTCCACCTTTTTTCTCACTGCATCAATATAAAATTAATACAAAGACTCTTGCCTTAGCAAGAAGAATCAGAATTGGAAAAAATTGCACCAATTCCCTTGTTTTGAAGGGAGATAGTTGCGTGATGTCTTTTAAAATACTGCTTGCAATGTCCCCATTCAACAGATTAAGAATATACAACATGTTGCATGACAAAGCAAGGCACAGTCTTTAGAGTCATTTAAGATTGATGTTTAGCAACAAATGAAAACCATTTACCATTCTCCCTAGAGAAATTTTGGAATGAAAGATTAATTATCCATATTATTGTGAAAACTAGATCCAGAAAAACCCTTTTGGTTTATATCTTTTGTTCCAGAAATTAATTTAAATGTCTTGAAAAGATTGCTCAGAATTTATATGGTGCCTTTGCTCATTAAAATCCATGGATATAAATTTCACAGTGTTTAAAAGTACACAGATTTTAGCAGGGAAAACTTAGAGGCCTGTGGCCTTTTAAATGTCAGGGACTAGATTATGGTCTCAGTTGTATGTATCTAATTCTCACTGAAATGAATAGAAGTTCCACATATACACTGTCTTCATAATCAGAACCAATTGTTTTTCTGTTTGGACGATTCAGGCTTGGTGAATGGGAAACACCAGGAAAACAGGCATCACAGGGTAATATCTTTCTTTGGTTCTCAAAGCTTACAACACACCTTAACTTATTTCACTCACTTGTGGTTTTAACAGATTTTTTACTAGATCTTCCATATTTTTACAATGAGAAGAACCTCCATCATTTCATATAATTCACTACTCTTCAGTAACATTTTTTATTTTTCTTGCTGAATAGCAGTTTTTTCTTAGCTAACTTAACTGAATGTAGTTTTGTGCCTTTAAAAATAAAAAAGCAGAGAATATGCCCATACCAATCCATTTTGTCCATTACCAGGCTGTTTGGGACAGGGTGTGGTTCATTTCGGGTGTGTGATATGTCTGAAATTTCACCTAAGAGTGCCTCCAACCTGCATTACAGCTTTTGCTTCTAAAAAGCCCAGGGTCTATTTGTGGTATAGGGTTTCCTGTTCTGGTTTTGGGTTGTTGGGCTTCTTTTTTTTTTTTTAATTACTTTTTTACAAACTGACAACTGTTCCTGACTATTTACACACTGTGATATGTACGTCTGTTAGAAAAACCTAGTTCTTGGAGAATAACGTCAGATGTCCTGTGCTCAAAAATACCTACACTAATGCTACAGCTACCACTATCACTGTTTGTTTATGTAGTAATCAGCTGCCATGCTGCCTTTTTATATCAGTGTTTGTATTGTTTTGGAATGAGGTTTAGAACAGAGAGAAGAAAGCACTCAGCTTAATTAGGCCTTGGGCATCTTCGTAGAAAACAGTGTTCAAAGTTCTAAAGCACTTTGATCTCCTCAGTACCTTCTGAAGAGGCCAGAAACACTTTTAAGATGCTGTGGGAACACTTAAGGACCCTATTTCATGATGGAGATTTGAAACTTCTTTTTTCATAGGCAGGGACAAAGGTTTGATTTCTGGTTTTTCCCCCTTTTTCATGGCAGGCAAAACTTACCTAATTGCACATCTACTTATGGACATTCAAGAGCTGTTCATCTTCAAGTATTAGTCAAACTCTTTCTCTGTTGGCTGACCTGACTGACCCATCTCTAACAACTCCTTGAGCTGTAAACTAAACACTTAGAAGAAATCATTCAACAAAAAAGCTTATTCTGGGAGTTGGAATGGGTCCACAAGAAGATATAACGGGCTAATAAACACTTTACTTGGAGGAATACAACAACGGACAAAAAGATTCTGTTACCACTCTCTAAAAAAAAAGCACTTGGAATTCTTAAACCAGATCCTCTCTTCAAAATATCTTCTAGATGTAAAAATCTCAAGAACTAGCTAATAATCTTGACTGCTTCTTGTGCTGGCATGGAAACTCGTTGCATTAACTGTTGGTCAATAAAATGTTCCACTAATCTTTAAAAATGTTTAGCTTTCACAGTTAAAGGGGTATCTGTCATACATGTTAGTCTTAATCTGCAGTCCATACCCAAATAAAAGACCATATCTGTAAATCCTGTTCACCTTTAGGAAAATTCTTGTTTTGTTAACATGGAAGACACTACTGCTCTCTTTTTCATCAGTCTATAACGTATGTAAAATGCTTCACTGTAAGTCTGGTTTGTTGTAAGTACAGCAGGTTGGACTTCTTACCCCATTCAGCAAAGATAGTCTTATATGAAAAAAAGAGAGGTGGAAAAGTGGCCTGCATTGAGAAAACTAGCTTTCAGATTCAGACAGAGCAGAAAAATATTGCACAAAAATGGCTGACTCTTTTCTTATCTACGCCAGAGTAACTGCTTTGCTTTCAGAGGAGCGTTATTCATTATTTTGAGGGGATCATATTATGAGCTGACTCAAACAGATGACAATCGTCCTCATTCTTCCTCCTCTACTTCCTCCCTTCCTGTCTTTCTTTCCATCTTTCTATCTCTACCTTCTCCCTTTCTTCTATCTTTCAAAAAGCAACATATTAAACCAGTAAATCAAGGAGGAGACAGTAAACATGTCCACTTCATATAGTAAACAACTATTTTGACCAACCAGCTGCTGGCAGGTATCAAATCTGAGACAGCTGGTTAGCCAACTCCTTGGGGCTAACCGCTCTAAATATCACTTCTTTTCTTTTTCTTCTCTTTTCAATTTTTTTTTTTTTTTTTTTTTTTTATCTTTTCACAGCACATATCTAGATACAGAATCTCTGAGCTAATTATCAGGGCTGGTATTCTCAACTTAATCATCACTACCAATTCCCTCGAGTACAGTGGCATCTAAGAACTAACCCCTGCCATGCTGAATCACAGCCACACAGATGAAGAGCCAAAACCCACTGAGATTTTCAACAGAGGAGTCCTGTACACATATATAATATAATCCTGTGCTTTACAATTGAAGTGCAAACTAGGAGACACCGGCTGATGAAATGCAATTAAAAGTTAGAGGATGAATGTTATAGATTATTAGTTTAACAAGGCTTCAGGGAAGAGAGAGTCCATCTGTCTGCTTTGTCTAAAAGCAATTCTATGGTGGGCTATCTGTAAGAATTAACTCAAGCCATGTTCCCCATGAATGAAAAAAGGTGTAAAGATAAATAATGAGTTGCCTAAGTAGCTGTAACTTTGCACAAAGCATTCCGCTTCTGGTTAAATTAAGAGCAGAGAAAGGTGGCTTGCAGAATTATTTCTCTCCATCATCCTCATTAAATTTCATTTCAACAGGGAATGGTGTCACTGCTGCCTTAGTTATCTATTATGAATTCAACCCGATATTCAGCTAGAGTACTCTCTGTATGTTACTTGCAGGTATACAGAATGGCATGCAGTTATATGGTGCCAGTAAATGACAGTCTTAATTGTTTTGTAATTATTCCGTGAAATCATTTATTTTGCGTGAATAAACACAGATGCCTATATCCTATGCTGGTCTAAATTGAAACTGTTCCACTGACACCAGTAAAGGTGCGCTAATTTACACCAGCTGGAAGTTTGGCCCCATTATTTAAGGATCTGAGCTATTTGGCAAACGCTCAATAGGCACGACTGAATTGTGAAGTTTTCTCTTAGGGCGTTTCGGCAGTAAATTATACAGAAACTTCAGTTATCTGGATGTAAAATCTTCCTGGACTAACTGTGGTAAATTAGTTGGTCAGATGGATGTTATTTGCTACACCATGTGCTGATGTTCAGTCCTATGTGAGATTTCCTTGATGCAACTGCCTATAATAAGGACACATTTATCACACTCACAGCTGTCTAACCTTTAACTAACACTGCTCAGATGGATGACACTTCTTTACAAGAAATCTAAACTATGCTATTATTTTTTGTTAATGTTTGAGTACCACCAGCAGCATTGGCAGCTTGCAACATTATTGTTCATAGTTCATGCTTTGGTGTGTTGTTTAAGGCTACAGCTTCTGGAGTTATGAAAATATGTCAGAATTTATGCTTAAATTTTGAGCGTAAATATCTTTCTGGCATGAATCAAGGAATAAAACATTAAGAAAATTTCCTGAAAGGACATGGAAAGTTCAAGACCACTCATTTAAGGAACTTAGCCCCAGACATTTTTCTCTCCTTCATCTCACTAGAGTTACAATAATTTCATAATTTTGGAGCGCCTTACATATTGCTTCATTTGTGACTTTGGCAGCATCGCAGTAATACACCCTTTTTCACAAAATTACAGTGGAAGATAAGAACCTTCTGCCAAAGAACCATGATGTAATTTAGAGAGATTTCAGACTGAGTGGAGCAGCTTCACATACATTGGCAGGATCTTATACATCTAAACAGAAGATCATGAAATAAATGAAAGCTTAAAGTTTAAAGGACATGAAAGAGGCAAAGGAGCCCTGAATTTTATTCTCAATTCTGCTACCACCACCGTTATTCTCCTTGTGTTTTCCTTTCTCTGGCAAAAAAAATTAAGCTTAGCAACAATTCTTCATCACTGTTAATTTGTTCAGTTTTGGAGAATCCTCCAGAACAGGGTCAGTCATCCTAAGTGTCATAATACCTGAAAGAAGCATATAACAGCTCTTTAACCTCAAAAATAACTGCTTTGCTGCATGCCTTTAGGACATAAACCTCTAATTCTCATTATTGTGTAACAAACAGATGAAATGCTATAGCTAGATGAGTTCTGTAGCAGCCAGATTAAGATACAGGAACAGCTGGCTAACTGCTTTCAAAATAAAAGAATATCAGGTTTATTCTATGATTTGCTAAACAGGCAGGAGAAAAATTTTGAGTAATTTTTCTGGTATACTTCTAGCTCTATCTAGCAGCATGGTCCTCTGCAATATAAACAGAAATTATTTTTATTTGACTTCATTATATCTGCTGGAGAAGCAACTGGTCCCTACCTGCATTTCCCCTAGAAGCAACAGGGGAGTTGTCAGAGGATGTTTTCATCCCTTTTTCTTTCCTGGGCACATACAAAAAGTTTAGAGGTTTTCTTCCAGATTATCCTTGGACTAGGAAGAATCTGACTTGGCAACCTTTTTCGGTTGCACGGTTTTATATTACACCTGACAAGCAACCAGCAACCACCTTTAAAGGATTATCTCCTGTAGATTATTCTGGTCCAACCTCAATCAAACTGTAGTAATGGGAGCCAACTTCTTTAACCACATAGACCATGCTTTGAAATATTTATATAAATGTATATGAAGTCAAACATCTCGAGAGCTCTTTGTCAAGTACTTCTGAAATTCTGCCTGTGAAATCATTCCTACCTTTACTGACTAAACAGCTTTGCAAAAATCAGATTCTTGATCTCCACTAGTGGATAGTGCTGAAGGTGGATGTTTTACTATCTGTTTGGTTGCTCGTTCATGTGTACCTGTGCACAAAGTTGAAGTACAGGGGTTTCCTGGTGATGGTGGTGCTGTTATCTGCATGATTGCATGCACATGTATTACAGTGTATGAGCTGTCTTTTCTTTCATTACTTTATTCAAATGCTATTAAATGCAGAAAACAGGTTGGTGATGAGGAGGTCCTTTGGAGGATTCACATGAGCTAAGAAACAGGCTCTTCCATTAAAACACATCTTCTGACTATATGGTGATATTAAGGTTCTATATTTTTATAGATTTTCTAAAGAAAATATGATGACCACTCAGAATCTGACATTAGACATCCATGATATGAAAACCCAATATCTTCACAGCATTAGTAAAGCCTATCTTAGCACATATGTTTCAGCTACCTGTTTCTAAAAACCAATTGCAATTTGTGGTAGCCTCCCACTTGAAAAATAACCTGCTTTTTTTCCCTGCTGAAGAAAGCCAGTTGCAGCTCCAGTATCCAGTTCCAACAATGGACAAGGATTAACATGTGCACTGCTGAGGAACAGTCCCTTCGGGGAAATCCATCTTCAGATCCTCTGCCCCAAGATCCTCTGCCACAATTTAGAGCACATATCCTTCTTCACACTTCTGAAGTAAAGATGTCCTGGAACATCAGCTAGGAGGGAACTAAACCAAGGCTTAAGAGCTGGATTTGCAGGTAACTTTTCTCTACTGTTTCTCATGTTTGTAATGTAACCTTTGAAGCATGGACAAATTGCTTCTTTCCTTGAATTTTCATGGTGTAGTGTGTTAGCAGTTACCGCCTTTCCTGTAAAGTCACGTCTGCTAATATTTTATAATCCTTTGCTGAGATTTTGTATGAGGTTCAACAAGGAGAGCTGCCGGGTCCTGCACTTGGGCCACAACAGCCCCATGCAATGCTACAGGCTTGGATGGAAATCTGCGCAGTGGAAAAGGGACCGGGGGGGCTGATTGACGGCCACTGGACGTGAGCCAGCTCGTGCCCAGGCAGCCAAGAATGCCAACAGCATCCTGGTCTGTATCGGCACCAGTGTGGCAGCAGGGCCAGGGCAGTGATTGTCCCGCTGTACTGGGCACTGATGAGGCTGCACCTTGAATTCGGTGTTCGGTTCTGGGCCCCTCACTACAAGAGGGAGGAACATTGAGGTGCTGGAGCGTGTCCAGAGAAGGGCAATGGAGCTGGTGAAGTGCGTGGAGCACAAATGTGATGAGGAACAGCTGAGGGACCTGGGGGGTTTAGTGTGGAGAAGAGAAAGCTCAGGGGGGACCTTACCGCTCTCTACAACTACCTGAAAGGAGGATGGAGCCAGGAGGTGGCTGGTCTCTTCTCCCAAGGAACAAGTGATCGAACAAGAGGAAATGGCCTCAAGCTGCACCAGGGGAGGTTTAGTTTGGCCATTAGGAAAAATTTCTTCACTAAAGGGGTGGTCAAGCATTGGCAGAGGCTGCCCAGGACAGTGGTGGAGTCACCATCCCTGGAGGTATTAAAAAGATATATAGATGTGGCGCTGGCTGCGGAGATGGTTTAGTGGTGGACTTGGCAGTGCTGGGTTAATGGTTGGACCCGATGATCTTAAAGATCTTTCCCAATCTAAACAATTCTATGATTTCACTCAGGAATTTCTCACAGGCAAGCAGATTGGTAGGCACAATTCCACTGCAAACTGCTACTATTCCATTAAAATCAGCTCTGCTCACCTTGTAAAGGCATTTAAACTCAGTCTCAAAATACATGCCTCGCTCTTATGTATTGTCTAGCTTTCCAGTTAATTTGCCTTAAACAAGCTAGTAATAAGTATCATGTAAATCCCATAACAAGCACCAGGCAAGATGTTTGGGGCAGGTAACTTTGAGATTTGGTATAAAGCTGTGGCCTCTTCCAGTCCATTCAAGTCTATTGACATCTCTCAAAACTGTGAAGGAGAGTGTGCCAGAGGGTTTAGCTGAGAAAGGAAGACAGCTCTGAGGCACAGTGGTAGCAAACACATCCTGGAGGGCCTTTAACTGTGGAAAAAGCGGGAAAGGTTGAGAGCAAGGAAGAGCAAATTCTTAGAGCTGGGACTCTGGGCAGGTAAGGGGCATGTGGAACCTCGTGGCACTTGGGCAGGTTTAGAGAATCACTTAAACTTCTGGCTATTTGCCTGAAACTTGCTTCTGCTAATATCACCGGCACCATTTTTGCTCTCCCTTGTCTAGCTACAAAATGTCATTTTGCTCTTGTAGACATAATTATCTAATTGTTATTTGAATCCTCCTAAACCCTTTCACTGTTTGTTTAGCAAGTTACCAGAGAAGCTAATGACATCAAGAAAATTGCTCTGAAAGGAGTTGCCTGTATACTGTGATGTATCATAAATATAGATGAATGCAAAGTAAGATGCTAGGCATAAAATGCAAATGAGCGGGCAATGAGATTCAGTTGTTCACCAGAGACTCAGATCTTGATGGAGCAGCCTCTGTAGGGCTACCAAGCAAAAAACAGGCTTATGTTTCAACTCCCCAGCTGCTGCTGGGTAGGGACTGCAACCTGTCATAGAGCACTAATTGAACAGGATGCTGCTGGAAGGAAATATGTGCCAGTGCCAGTCCCCCAGCGAAAAGCCATAAGGCAGATTCATGGAGGAGCAGCACACAAAGAACAGCCTGGGCCAAAAATTTAGCCTGGCATGCAAAAGAGTCAGGAGGGTAACCAGCCACAGGAAAGCTCTCCTGTGGCTGAGAGAAGCAAAAGAAGGTTAAAATGCCCTGAAGGTTTAGATGGCCTCTGCAAGGGAAGCGGCAGAAAGATCGCTGAAGGGGATAAACAGCTATCATGGGAGGCAGTAACTCAGCACAGTACAACTTTATTTCACTTCACATCCTTTACACACACCATCACCCACACCATTTCCCTGGCTTAAGCACCCCACAACCGTCAACGGTACAGGGCAAAGTGCCCACAGTGGTAGCGGGGAAGCAGGCACTGCATCCCTTCCAGCCCACCTCCACAGCGGGCAGAGGTACAGGGAGTAAGGGACACAGACACTTCTCCCAGCAGATCTACACCTGAAACAAAACTTCATTCTTTGTGATATTTTAAATTATTTTTATTATCTAGTTTTATTCTGAATTAGAACCACAGCTCACAGCACTGAGGTCTGCCAGTTAGCCAACTTGAAACACCCAAAAAGACCCTGAAGTTCAAAGGATTTTCTATTTGCCTAGCAAATCTCACATGTATAGCTGAAGAAATAATCACAGCAGTTCTGTGATGACAGTAGTAATTTGAGGTGGTGCAAGGCTGCTTACATTAATGGAGCCTGCAATCTTTGGTCAGCTTGAGCTAGAAATACCATTCCTCAAATAAAGATATGAAATCTTTTTCACACGTCTCTATGTCCATGCCTCTATTTGAACATACAAGACACCTAGTTGTGTTAAAACCTACAGTGCATAAGCCACAGAGCTATGTAAAGAGAGAACTGTGCTTCAACAGTATCTCAGAAGTTGCTATAGATGGATCTAGATATGAGTTTGCTGTTACAGGACTGCAAAGTCTCTGATTCTTCTCTGAGACCGCGAAGTCCCCTTGTTTTCTGAAACTATTAATATTTGTATCATGCTTTTTTTGGATACACTATGAATTATCAGGAGATAAGTTGATGAGCACCTAGAGCTGTGATAGAGAAATGCATCTAGAACACCATTTATTTTTGCTGTTATTTATCCAGTGAGTTAGGCGTGTTGTTTGCGGTCAGATGTACTGTTTAGTCACATAAAAATTACAAGCTGGGGTTTTCTAGCTCTACCCAGAATCTCCCATTATTTGCAGGGAAGATGATATTCCTGTGCACTTTTTCTCCCCTCCTTCCTCAAAACATCATCTGTAAGACCTGTAAGATCCCCCGTGTGGAGGATCGTGCTGAGCTTTGCAGCGGTATGTCTGAAGGGGCAGGCACAAGCCAAATGGCAGACTGATGAAACTGCCTCTCAGCACAGTCCCAAATGTACACAAATGTGTGCTCGGTTTTTCCACTGGTTTCTGCCAGATCCTGGCTTGTAACAAAGTGAAAGTAGGAGCACGGCATAAAGCAGGGAGATGTGAGGAAAGAGAAAAGACACCCAAGATAGTAGCAGAGAAAAAAACCTTGCAGTGAGAGATGCAGGAAATGAAGGAGAACAGAGCATGGAAAAGATGCATGTGGGGAGCAGTAGCCAATAAAGAAAGGGAAAAGGGGGCAACACGGGAAATTTAAAGCTTTGCAGTGTCTGTCAGTGCAAAACCAAGTAATTCTGAGTCTGAAGCAGTCACTATTATTGTTCAGATAAATAGTATCATGATGTCCACTAAGAGAGTTTAATATTCCTCAAACATACCTACTGTGCAATTCAGAGAGTTTACTATTACTAACCATCCCCTCATTAATAAACCTTGTCCTAGAGAGCTGCTGGGAGTGGGTCTGCAAACCATTTTCACTAAGGGAAA
>NW_009909691.1:4874-13213 GCF_000696875.1 Nestor notabilis | reverse complement strand
GATTTTGCATTTTGGATATTGTTTCCGGTTCCCTAAGGCCTCTGGAATTGCCTTTATTGTAAGGATGCTCAGGAGCCCAGGGAAATCATTCCTGTTCCAGTAAGATGGATAAGTATTTTGCTGCTGAATCCTTTTCCTTTTAGGGGACGGCCCTGTTAACAACCCTGTCTATATCTCACAGAAGAAGAAAATCAACCACAGGCATAGTAGAAAGGGGACAGATACAAAGGAAAATTTTGTACGTTTGAAATATGGGGAAATATGGAAATACATTTTTCAAGGTTTCTGCCTTTTCTGAGCTAGAAGCTGTTTGAATATGACTGTTGTGCAAGAATCCACTGTTGTGAATTAAAAATAAAAAGACTCTAGGAAAATACCAGTGGTTTTCATTATTTCTCCACTGGGAATTTCTGGCTTCGTTAGTATATTCGAAATTCATTGTTAGCAGCCAAATGCTAAACACTAAACAAAGCATTTCCTCCTAAATTAAATGAAGCTTTTGAATTATGCAGCTTTAATGCTCATTCCTCAGCAGAGGAGAAAGGGTTAATAGCAAGAAATGTTACCTCTCTGTGAGAGAGGAGGATTGAATTTCAGAAGGCAAGATCTTACAGCATATCCTGACTCAGACATGCTTTTACTGATTCAGCCATAGCATTCACTTGGAAAGCTTTACATCATGGCCTTGGCAGACTCCCAGGCTTTCCCAACCCAGGCTGCTATTTTTCCTTTAGCTTACCAAAAATAGCCATGCATAGATTTAGTGTACTTGGTTTGCTGGTGTTTACAGGCGTGTGAGTGTTGTCAAGATTGCTCTGGGCAGGCAGAGACTAGCAGGTTGGGTTAAAATGGGGGAAATACCAATTTGCTTTGCAAGCAAAGCCATCCATCCTACAGTCTAGGGCTTTGGAAACCTCTAAGCAGCCTACCTGTGTTTGCAATCATAGAATCATGGAACAGTTTGGGTTGGAAGGGACCTTAAAGCTCATACTGTTCCTAACCCCCTGCCATGGGCAGGGACACCTTCCACTAGACCAGGTTGCTCCAAGCCCCTGTGTCCAACCTGGCCTTGAACACTGCCAGGGATGGGGCAGCCACAGCTTCTTTGGACAACCTGTGCCAGGGTCTCACCACCCTCACAAGGAAGAACTTCTGCCCAAGAACTCATCTCAATCTCCCCTCTGTCAGGTTAAAGCCATTCCCCTTGTCCTGTCCCTACAGACCCTTGTCCAAAGCCCCTCTGCAGCTTTCCTGTAGCCCCTTTAGGCACTGGAGCTGCTCTGAGGTCTCCCCTTAAGGAGCCTTCTCTCCTCCAGGTATCTTGTCCTGTTTGTTGCACTGGCCCCCCCATTTGCGTGTGTGTTCCCAGCTCAAGGCCAGCATTTCTGTCCTCTCATGGTAGTTCCAAGGGGTTAATTTCCTCCCTCCCCATGACACTCATGGTATAATGAACATCAAGACAAAAAAAAATATAGTGTCAGCGATTTTCTTCAGAGCGAGTTGTGCCCAAAGTCTGGCTTTAAAATGTTGAGCAAAAAAAACGTCAGTTGCTGCAGAAAAAGATGAGCGTCACGACGACATCTCTGTACAGATTTGTTGACCTCTTTCCAAGCCCTTTTCCTGCAGCCGGGAGGACAGAGCCTCAGCTGCTATCTCAGCTGTCATGCATTACAGCTCCTGGGCGGATGGAGCTGCCTTCTGCTTCATGCACTATGATGTGAAGTGACTGACTCACCCCAGTGCAGGGGATCCTTAGGTATGTATTGTGGAAAATTGTGAAGGAAGACCAGCAAGACGCCTAAACCAAGATGTTCAGCTGCCAACACGGGCATCCCCAGCGCGCTCCTTGTCCGGGGGCACAGCGAACACCAGCACTAACATGATGGCCACCACAGGACTTCCTAAAGCAAGATATCTTAGAGACAGTGCTCCTGCCAGCATCCAGGCCTGCAATTTCAGAAGGAACACACGGTTGTTCCTCGACTGTAGAAGGCAGTTGGCAATAGCAGTGAGCATTCAAGGAGGTTTTCCTGAGACAGCTTACCCAAAATAAATCACAGCATGAGTTACAGCAACTGGTTAGCACATATTTTTGCTCAAGCTCGCTACCAGCAAGCTGCATTATCTTCCTAGCATAACTGCAGCAGGCTGACATGATCTGTGTCCAAGCCCAGGGTTGTTGCAGTGATCACCTCCACTAGGAAGATAAAAAGACCTGAAAATCTGGTAGCCTTTGGCTCAAAAATTCATTCAAGAAAATTATCTGGAAACCATCTCAAGGTCCGGAAGACTAGTGAATGGGGTAACTGCAAAATGTCACAGGGTACCACAGCTCCCTTTGCTGCACTTCTTGTCTCATGGCCATTGTCACCCAACACCTGTGGCACAAGTCCAGAGAGAAAAAAAGACCAAGACACCATGTCCATAGGGGGTGTCACCATCGTGTACGTGTTCCTCACTCTTCTCACCCCCACCAGGGAAGCACAGTGTCAGACGTTAGCCTAACATAGGCTTCAGCTTGAATCTGCTTGGACCATGAGCCTTGTTGTGATGGCATTAGTGAAAATGTCTCAGAGCTCACCTGGGGAAGGCAAAACTGCTGAGCTGATCTGGATTTGGGAAATGGTTTACTTTTTGTGGTATGAACAGTGTAGCAAGGAAGGTGGGTGCTCCATTTAGTGACTGGAGTTTTCTTTGATCTCTTGTCCCCCACAAACAATGAGGAGGAAGCTCACTGTTCGGATCGCTTAATCCCAGGGTTTCTCTCTAATATTTTTTGATATGAATTTACAGACCTCGCTTTCCAAGTGGGCAGAAATGTGTATGTCCTCCTGTGAAACCACTTGTCGCCATATCCTTTGAGTTGCATACTCTTCTAACAACATGCTTTCTCATTTCATCATGCCACACCTTCCTTTGTTATTTTTCTTTATTTTTACAAGTGTTGCTCATAAGAGCTGAAAGGACAGAACATCTGTAAAACCTGTCCAAAGACAGTTTCTTCTACTTAATGTAGTGTAGGAGGTGGAAGGCTCTGTATGTGCGTTTGTACCTAGATTCCTGCACATGTGTGTGTCTTTTCAGAATCTTTTTTAAATGTGCCCTTAAATGCTGACAATGCAAACCCAATGGCCCCATGAAACTCTGGCAAGTTAGAAAGTGTAGGTTGGGCAGCCAGCACCAACCTTAATAATCAAAAATAACTGCTTGGGTCTGAAACAAGTATTTTCTCATCAGTATGCAGCACCAGGCTGTAGGAGGAGGAAAATGAGGAGTGGGAGGATGTAAAACAAACAGTAAAAAAGAAGAATGTCAACTGTGTTCTGCCCTTCCTTTCTGCTTCTCACAGCCCACCCCAAGCAATGCAGTTGTGGTATGTGACAGGCTGTGTACAGGGCCAGGTTAGCACGCATATAGCTGAACACATCTGGTGAGCAGTTGCCTGGTTTTGTGCTGTGAGTCAGCCAACAACATCCACATATCTAAGCGAGTCCTCTGCCATTGTTGCAGAGTGGTTTATGACTTAACTTTTCCTTTGTAATAGGTTCATTCCTCCAGCCAGCAATACTGCTGTCACTCTCTCATCTTTTCCTCCCCGCTCACTACAGACTTCATCCACACATGCATACACACAACTCAGGGTGATTGCATTGGAGAGGTAGTTGTTTGCATCAGAGAATTTGATATGAGTACTTTATCTAAATGCTAAATACCTTTGGCTCCTAAGGCTGTTCCCTTCAAGGCAAACCATATTTATTTAGGTATATAACACCAGTTCGCAGGCCTGACTTTGGCATCAAAGTGGAAAGCTGTGGCTTCAGTACTTCCAGGTACAACACAAGATGTATGTTAACATTATTTCTTGGTCAAGCTGTGGTTGCATAAGTGTAAGAAAATAGAAGAACTCCCTTTTTCAGATTAACCTCACTCAGGCAGGTGCAGCAATTGTGCCCTTTCCCTTTATTCTATTATTATGGTATCAGGAAAGTAGCTAGGGGCAATTATGATATAGAACCATAGAATGGTTTCAGTTGGAAGGGACCTTAAAGCTCATACTGTTCCAACCCCCTGAGACACGGAGGGACACCTTCCACTAGACCACATTGCTCCAAGCCCCATCCAACCTGGCCTTGAACACTGCCAGGGATGGGGCAGCCACAGCTTCTCTGGGCAACCTGTGCCAGGGCCTCACCACCCTCACAGGGAAGAACTTCTGCCTAAGAGCTCATCTCAGTCTCCCTCTGTCAGGTTAAAGCCATTCCCCTTGTCCTGTCCCTACAGGCCCTTGTAAAAATTTCTTCCTCTCTGAGCTTTGTTTGATATAATAGAAATGGGGGGGAAGCCATCACACAGACTGCTAAAGGTTACTCTTCTCATTGTAATTATTTCTACTTTCTCACTCTGCTAAGAAACCAAGGCTGGAAGTTGACCATAGGATGAAGAAGATTCAGACAAAGAGAAGAAAACAGCTAGATGAGCAGACATGTATTTGTGACCTGGTCCATGCATAAGACAGGAAAGACGGTTAGAGAAGAAACTCTCCCTGGGTCCTGGGGGTTACACTAGACAAAGGAAAGAGAGAGAGCTGTGGAAATATAGCTGTGCACATGGAAGATGTGATAGACTGGCAAAGTCAAATCGCTTCAGAAGCAAAATTAACCGTGATTAACTGATGCAAGACATCACTCAAACCAATCAAATTGTTATTTTGGGAAATCATAAATTTGTATCCAGAGTCAGTTTGTCACTCATTAAAATGTTATAAGAATGATTAGGAAATGATCTTAATAAGTAAATGTTCTCCTCTTTTTCATTTAATAGCTTAAAATATAAGATGATCTCACCCTACTCTTACATGACCCCTGACCACCTCTCAGATAATTATTTTTATTCTCATCCTTACTGTGAGGATTGGGTCCAGTCTAATTCTTTCTGGTGCTACCATAGCTGAAGTCTCATTGCCACCATCTTTATCTGGAGGAGGAGTATTGTCCCAGTATGGTACATCTGTAACTCATTTATGTCAACCCATGCTTGCTTCCCAGGGCTGGTGACAGAGTAATGCTATAGTGACCATGAAATAGATGAAGAAGAGAAAAAGAAGAGGAATCCCTATGAATCTTTATGAGACAAAAGAAAGGGGTGTAATCCAGAACAGCCTCATTATTCCTTCATATTACAAGGCTATTTTGGTGGTTACATGTAATAGATGAAAAATGGTTACTTGGGCCACTTCTGCCAGATATTTTACCTCACTTGAAAAGCTATTCTTCATAGGAAATCCTTCACAGGAGGGACTTTCCAGATCAGTTTGGTGGATTTTCATGCGTGCTGCATACCTGTAGACTCAAACTTTAGATCTTACTTTATTCTAAGGAGCTTCCATGAAAGGCACCATTGTTAAAATATGCAGAAGTAAACATAGTCACTATTAAAGTATGACTCGAATTACATTTTGAAAGGGACAGTTAAATGCACCATCCCTTTCAACTACAGAAGGGCATATTTTTCCCTTTGACAAGCCTATGTCACATTTCTGAGTAAAATAGCCCTCTCTTTCCTAGAATTACCTTAAAACTAACAAGTAAACCATATGGGACAAAGCATGAAACAAATTCCCCAGAACACAAATTTAAAAAAAAAAAAAAACAACAAACCAACAGTTTTTAAAAATGAACACTCTCAAGTGCAAGTTATCATAATATGAATGCAGCAGTGAATTCACTTTACCTTTAAACTTTACATTTCCTTACATGGAGCTACTGGAAATTTAAAGCTGTTGAAATCTGTACTTCTTAAGCCTGCTTTTCAATAGAATAACTACAGGAAACCCAAGGGATTCAAGTGCCCAACAGGTTAAGAGCAGTTTTATTTAATACATTGTCCTGCTGTGCTGAAAGAGAACGGTGATCTCACCATTGGCTCAAAAAGAGACCTTTTTGATTTGCTTTTAGCTCATCCACGCTTCACAGTGCAATTCTCTATTTCTTTCTCTCCATATCTAGAAAAAAATAATAAATGCCAGTGTGACACATTTTCAGAAAGTGACAACATGGTTTAGAAACTGTCAGTACCTAATGAAGCATTTCAGCTCTGTTTTATAAGCTGTGATTATCATGATCATTTTACTGATACATATATGGATTTGACATCTGCAGCCCTTTAGCCTTTTAAGTAATCTGGTCAGCAAAATTGCTAGTATGTAGGTCAGTTTAACCATTTCTTTCTAGGTTTTCTGGTGTTTTTTTTAGTCGTATGCACTGGATATATTTTGCTTCTTCCCTGTAGGAAACAGAGCAGAGAAGACTTGGAAGATATTCAACAAACTCAATTATAAAATCAGGAACTTCTTATTACTTACTGTATTTGCTCAAGGCAATGCATCATATAAGTAACACTGACGGAAAGGCTCTGACCTAAGAATTAAAGTACAGACCAGAACTATTCCTCGTGCTGCTCTTAGGTTGTCAAAATGTTTGGTTAATTGTAACTGTTCTTATATAGATCTTGAGATGACAGGACTAATAATGTGGCTGTAGGAATGGGGAGATCAGAAAAAAGGGAATGAAAAGCCAAGAATTAGGTGCTGGACTAGCATTAGGAAAAAGCCCAACCAACATATCCAAAACCAGGAGTACTTAATGCCTTTATCTAGCTTTCATACACATTCACTTTGATTGATAGGAAAAAACTCTGTGTTCTGTGTCTTTCTGCCTGCTTATGCATGGTATCAGCTGCTATATGATTAGCTCGGTTTCAGTGGCAGGAGTTTAGTGGTCCTGGCAATGCTGAATGCAACCAAGCTGCTGCTGACCCGACATGGGGATGGTGCAGAAGCTACATGTGCAAACCCAAGTCAGCACAGCCTTGTACACGAAAATACAAAACAATGGGTACAATGGATAATCACAGAATAATTTGGGTTGGAAGGGATCCCAGGCTCAGAATTTGTCTTGTTGCACAGGGATTTGTCCTCCAAGAGCAGACTATCCCACTTGCAGTGTTCACTGTGTTGGGTTGCTTTTGCTTTGCTTAGAAGGCAGCTGATTTGGGTCCAAGTGTGACCTTATGCAAGTAACCGTGGTGCTGAGTGAAGTGTTTGAATGTGCAATTCCCTTTAAGCATGCAGGGGGTCCTTGTGAAGCTTAGATTCCTTCAAAGCATCCACACAGAGATTTGGACTGAACTGATTGCACATCACGACTGCTCAGTCTGACACACAGCATGAGTGGACCTCATCAGCAGTTTTTTATCTTGTTCACAACAGAAATCCTTAAAACACTGATTGGGCAGTGTCCCCACGCCTTGATTACCACCAAACCTTTGCTGTTAGTCTCAAAGATAAGAAAGCAAGTTATACGTGATTTACCTAATGAATTTATTTTTGTTTGAACACTAGAGGTTTCACATTGATGATGCACTACTGTACCATTGTTCCAGGCTGGACATCAGTAACTAAACTTACTTCTCAAGCGATTTTGAAAAGCCTTTTTCAGACCAAGGTTAAAAGCTCTTTTACTGGTGTTTGTGACATGGTTGGTTGGTTTTCAGCTTGGTTCTGCAACACGTTAAGTACAATCTTTTCATGGAAATAGGTTCTTTTTTCTCTTTGAAATCAAGGTGGTTGCTCAAGCAGCCAGACAGAAGGAGCGCAGAAGATGTTACACAACTGCAAACCCAGATGCAGCATCATCACAAGTGTTGTAAATGATGATCACAAGGCAAGTGCCACCATTTGCACACTTGTGCTAGATATTCATGCTATGCATGAAATGTTTTCCTAAACCTACACATGCTGATGGTAGGACTAGCACCACAAGACACCAAATTCACATGAAAGTTAGTGATTTACATGTGTGTGTGTTTGTGCCTGGGTGTGTGGACACAGAGATAATCATACACACGAAAACTAAATGCTAGGTATATTTTAACATCACTTTATAGGTAACTCATCTTTTTGTAAATGCTGATTTGTGCCTCTTCCTGGAAACCACCTACAGATAGCCAAGAACTAAAGAAACCTTGAAAACTGTCATAGCAACATTTCAGATTGCAGTTGGGAAGCCTGTGCAATATTGGTGCCTTGTTTCAAAACTGACATCCGAAAATTCAAGTTTAACATCCAGCACCTGTTCAGTGTTTTTCTAAATCAGGGCCATTCACAAAGGTAGTTGTTCACCCTTGCTCTTACAGTACAGCCAATTTTTAATCCATGAGATGCATTCTCAATAAAAATTGACCCAACTATGTTCTCATTATGAATTGCCTCATGATCTTTGCGGAAATGAAATATGGTCTCTCTGTTTCACATGAAACTATAGCATAATCTTCATAAAGCA
>NW_009909691.1:0-4843 GCF_000696875.1 Nestor notabilis | reverse complement strand
CTTTCCCCTTTTCAGTCTTCTTTGTAAACAGATTTTTCCTATGAGAAATGATGAGATGAAATTCATTCCTGGATCAGTGAGTACAACCCAGTGTCAGATCTCGAGGATCTTGATTTCATTTTCCAGTTATTGTACAATTGAAATAATCATGAGTGCCCAGTGAACAACTATGCTGAGTTAGAAGGTCTTCTAAATTATTAGCAGTTCATTGCACCACAAAATTTACTACTACCTGCCACAGTTTAAGCAGGGATGTACAATAGATTAGCTAACTAAGGACTAAACTCTTTTTTAGACAAGCTGGTGGTCTGATCCCAAAGTTCATGAATGGGTCTGTGTTTCAGAGTAGCAACACCTATTTTCAAGCAGCAGAACCAATGGATGAAGTCAGTTCTGGTGCAACAGATTGGAATATTGAGTGGCTCTTAGACTATGCATTATATATGTTGTCTTCCTTGAGAGAATATCCTGGATGTCTCTTTCTCTATTTTTCATCCCAACAACAATGTGGCTCTGTTGGAGCTCCGAACAAGAGCTGTATATTGCTCTGCTGCTCTGAAGCAAACACTCTTTGTAGAGAAGCCAGTCCACCAACCCTCGCACACTGGCACCCTCGTGCCTACAGCAGAAAGTTGTGGCCATAGCTTTGCTGCTCCAGAGAGGATCTCACAGCTTCCCCCAGCACAGCACTTATTTCTTTCTACTGCCATCTGCACCCAAAACTGCATGTATGAGTTCCACTTTCACTTAGGCTTAGTGCCTAGGTCCTGACATGCTGCCCTTGCCCATAACCATGCAGCTCCAATATTATAGAATCATAGAATCCCAGATTGATTTGGGTGGGAAGGGACCTTAAACCCCCCCCATTCCCACCCCCGGCCCATGGGCAGGGACCCCTTCCACTAGACCACGTTGCTTCAAGCCCCGTCCAACCTGGCCTTGAACACTGCCAGGGATGGGGCAGCCACAGCTTCTCTGGGCACCCTGTGCCAGGGCCTCAGCACCCTCACAGGGAAGAACTTCTGCCTAAGAGCTCATCTCAGTCTCCCCTCGGTCAGGTTAAAACCATTCCCCCTTGTCCTGTCCCTACAGGCCCTTGTCCAAAGCCCCTCTCCAGCTTTCCTGTAGCCCCTTTAGGCACTGGAGCTGCTCTAAGGTCTCCCCTTAAGGAGCCTTCTCTCCTCCAGGTTGTACAAGCCCAGCTCTCTCAGCCTCTCTGTGTATGTCTGTGTTGTTAGCCATGAATCAACCAGTGCACGAAGACATCAAGTCCCTTTCTTATACTTTCCTACTGTTCTGCAAGAAGTGCACATTGGTCTAGAGTTGTGCTCATTACAAGGCTGAGTGTAAGACAGAGAACGAATCAAGAAACTGTAATCGCTCTCTGCTTCTGATGGCAGATTTTCTATATTCAAAATGCAGCTTGAAAAATGCAAATTTTCTTCCTTTCAAAAATTTGTCTTTATTGTCCTCAATCATAGAGTCTTCTCCTTATTGACTTTCTGGCTAACATTTGTAAACAAGGCAAAAAGCTGCTCACTTATCCCTCATGGTCTGCTCTCCATGATGCTCAGCCCAAGAGAGTGCAAACGCTCATGAAGGGACTTTGGACAAGCTCAGGGGAGGCTGACTGAAAAGAACACAGACACTGGAAAACTCCTTCATGTTTCTTCACCCTTTAGATTCACAGGCTTATAGTTGGACCAGCTTAAAATTAGTGCACACATGTCCTCTTCTGCTGGCTGAACACTTGCAGACAGCAACCCTATGAAGTATGTGTACTGTCTCTCTTTTTTGCCCTCTTTTTCTCTCTCACACAAACCAAAACACAGACACACACACACACACGCGCACACACACAGAGTCACAGCTTGTCAACAGCTTTAGTGAAGTAAAATACAAATGATAATTAGAAACATGTGACCCTAGAAAAGCAGCACAGAAACTAAAAGGTCATCTTTTTTCCAAATGACCTAATTAGAAAAGCCTGGAGTGTTGGCTACAACATAATGGTTTTACACAGCTTTTTAACATAGACTTCCTGTTTTAAAACAGTGCAATTTAGTGCTCCTGCAAAAAAAAAAAAATAAAAAAATTGGCATTTAATGCCAGCAAAATTAGGCCTCACAACACCACCTGCCTCAAGCAATCTCCAGCCTGTTAGACCTACCAATGGAGCATTGCAGGTTTGCCATCCCATAATGACCATCGAGAAGCCAGCACCAGGACATCTGCCAGCTTACAAGAGAGCCTGAAGAGGCACTCCAGCATCACATGGAGCAGCCAGGCATGAGGGACTCCACATAACCCTGCCTCCCACCCCTGACTGCACCATCCGGCCGGAACATCCTCACCTTGGCTGAGCCAGAGGTAACGTGGGGAGCAGAAGGGGCAAAGGAGCAAGGAGCAGAGGAGGTGAAAGCATGAAGAAATGCACAAAAGGATGAGAAAAGGAAGGTAGGGGCCAGGGCACAAGGGAAGGAACGGATCCCTGGGGTCATGTCAAAGAGAAGATTATGGAGTACATTTAGGGGATTTACTGAGTTTAGTTTAACCTCCTCACTTCTCTCTCCATGTTCCTGTTTAATAATTTTCTTTGTTCTGGTGAACATGCATGCCATTTATTTCTGCAAAACTATTAATCCCAACTTACTCGTCATTTAGCAAAGCTATATTTAGTTTATGGCTTTTCTCCATAAATCAAACCCTGCAGGCTCCTCAATTTTAAACGGTTTAATTATGGCAGCTATTCCCAAGCTGTAGGGCATGTCCCCAACACAGTGGGAGTGCAGGGGGCTGCAAGATCGGCTCAGGACAGGGAGGGTATGATCTGGCTTCCAGGATAGAAGCAGAATAACCAGGACACTGGGTCTGGCCTGAGCTAATTACAGAGAGGGACAGAGCTCATGGAGGAAGAAAGAGCTGGAGAAAACAGCTTGGGAAGCACAGTTTAGGCTGTACTCTGGATTATTAATGGCAGCCAAAGCAAGTTTCTGTGAATCCAGCTGAAGAGAAGCCCTGGTTTTCACGTGGTAGACAGGCTTAAAGCTTTGCAGACACCGTAAAGGTGGGAGGGACATGAAGTTTGCACATCCATGTCCCCGGGGGCTTAGAAGTTCTCTGCTCATAGTAGTTTCATTGGGAACCAACAGCATTGCCCATTTCTCAGGCAGTCTCTATGTCCCATAGGATTGAGCTGGATGAAACAGCATGGAAAAATACTATATACTGTGCATGTAATGTGCTGCTTAACCATTTTTTCCAAACTTACAAAAGCATGTGATCTTCATTGAAAACTGTGTACATGCCAAGTTTAGAGCTTTACATTCAAACTCTATTTGAGAGAGTCTGTAATGGAAAAAGGAAAAAAAAAAAAAAGGGAAAAAAATATACACTTAGTTAGTAAGAGCCCCATAATATTTCCCCAGCTTCATTGTTCTGAAATGACTGCATGGATTTTATTCATCAGTTTATTTTTTCATTTCCTCTGATTTGAGAAGAACAAATGTCAGATTTTAGCCTCAAAGGTAATTTTACTATGAAAGCCACTGAAAATAGGGGTTGAAGAATAAAAGAATCATAACATTGATAGTGATAGTACAATGATCCTATGTATTAATAACGGTTTCCTCATGGTAATGCTCTTAGTTAATAGTGGGTATCTCAGCAATAATTAGGCAGGGGTATTCAGACATACTCAGTGCTTACAATACACAACCCAGAATAAAACAAGAGGCATTGGCAAGATGCTGTATGATTTGTAATAAAAGTTGTATGAAGGTTAGAGAGTAGCAATTTGCACCCTCCCTATATTGCACTGGAAATGTAGCCATTATCCCCAAGACTTTTTCTCTCTGTCCATGCAAGAGATCTAGTGAATCCCACCGAGGCAGAATCCAGCCCCTGTAAAGCATTCACACCTGCATGGGGCTGTCTGCTGATCTGGGGGAGAATCAGGTCACTAAGATGTAACTTGGTTTCAAAGACCGAAAGGTACTAATTTTATCTGCCAATAAATCCATCAGATCACAAGGAGACTGAGGAAATGCTTTTATCTTGAAAATGACAGGCATTAATAATGTTACCAGAATTTCCCTTATATATAACTTTAATAGTTTCAGGACTCTTCAGTATCTGCACAATGTGAAAGCTTCTGAAATAAAAAAGGCAGTGTCCCCTTTAGAGTTACTAGCATTGCCAGCATGGGTGAAATGTGTTCCCAGGAAAAAAAAGAGGTTGGATAAAAGAGAGGAAAGCCATAACTGTTTAAGGAAAGGAATATTATATACGTGCTCAAACTGACAGCATTGTAGCTTGCTCTGTAGAGGGAAAGACTGGCTCTGGAGCAGAGTTGCTGCCACCAGTTCAAGAACATAAGATTCGTACTAAATTCCTGTTTGCAGGTGTGCACGAGACATACTTTTCAGAACAACTACTGCAAAGTCAGTGGAAAATTTGCCACCCCATGCAAAGTAAGGTCCACAGCAAGAACTCCCAGAAAGCAGAGACACAAGCTCCAAGTATGATCTAGATAAACAATGTCTCGCCTGTTTGCTCAGAGTATCGTAGTCTCTGCATCTTCCCTCATCCTTCCTCAGACAAGGTCCTAGGAGCCAATGGCCATAAAATGGCTTCATAAAACAAAAAGTGGATGAATAAAGGACCTTATTATGATTGCAGATCATGTTTCAATTGTATCAGGTTAATGGGATGTCAGTCCTCCCTCCACCCCAGGATAAGAAGAAATAACAAAAAGCATTTCCTATTCTGTGCACACCATCAGAGTTCTACATTGCATACTTCTGATATACATCCAATTTGATGGATGGACCACTCAGTGGAT
>NW_009909690.1:5782-12650 GCF_000696875.1 Nestor notabilis | reverse complement strand
TCCTGCAGCACTTGATCTCTGTGCTCCCATCTCTCTGTTGGCTGCTGAATCTCTTCCAGCCCATCTCCTCCGTGTCTGCTATTTATAAATCCATCTATTTCCACCCTGGTGCAGCTTTTCCCATAGTGACACTCATAGCCCAGAACGTTCTCCTAAGGCAAATTGTTCTCCCAAGTGTAGGCATCTGCTCCACCAGGGATTGAGGAGAGCTCAGAGACAGCAGCACAGGGACTTTGGTCTTTCTTGTGGGTTTATGGCACTTCTTGAAGCATGGGAAGCTGTCAGCCACAGCCACACGCAGCCAGAAGTGTATTCCCAGTGCAGGATTCAGGGCGTGGGATTGGGGCTGGGATGGGCAAGAGAAAGCCTGGTGGCTGTCAAGGCTGGGGGAGGCTTTTGCTTGATCTAACCCCTGAGGACAGTGACAATGTGGGCCCATGGATGCAGGGATGACACCAAACTACACAATGTTCCCTTTATGTGAGCGCTGAGGTTCCCCAGCTATTGGGAAAACAGAGGTGATGAGGTCCTACAGGACCTGCTGGAGAACGCATCATGGGATCATAGAACATAGAATCATAGAATCATGGAATGGTTTGGGTTGAAGGGACCATAAAGCTTCTCTAGTCCCAACCCCCTGCCCCAGGCAGGGACACCTTCCACTAGAGCAGGTTGCTCCAAGCCCCTGTGTCCAACCTGCCCTTGAACACTGCCAGGGATGGGGCAGCCACAGCTTCTCTGGGCACCCTGTGCCAGCACCTCAGCACCCTCACAGGGAAGAGCTTCTGCCTCAGAGCTCATCTCAGTCTCCCCTCTGGCAGGTTCAAGCCATTCCCTTTGTCTTACTACTATCACATGGTGCCTGATGTCTCAGTCTTCTCTGAAGCCTCATGACCACAAGGTTTTTGCACCACTCTGCATCAGCCCTGTGACACCCAAGACAGTCCCTGAGGGCTTTTTGGGGTGTCTCCCCACCCAGTGACCCACCTCCCACTTCACACCCCCTTCCTTGGTGCCCACAGACCCTCCTGCAAGCACCGTGGCTCAAGCTGCCGGCCCCATTGTGGCAGTGGGGAGTTGCTTGGTTCAAAGGTAGGTGGTGGCTCAGAGTGGATTCATGATGCCTCCCACGTTGTATGAACCTGCCTCCAGCAGATCCAATCGTTCTATTATCTGGCATTAGGGAGAAAATCGTGGTTAAATAGTTAATTCATCAGGGTAGGTGCTGCCACAGGGACTGACGATCGTGAGGTTGGGGTGGGCTTAGAAAATGAATGGGGGAGAACAACCAAGCAGTTTGTTTCCATCTCTTTAATTTGGTTTATTCTGCGTTGTGTGAAGATTGTTATTGAGGCTCCATTAAACCCTTTTTCACTGCAGAAGAACAAACAATGAAACAAAGACAGACACAAAATGTTTCCTTCAAATTAAGTGCTGTGGATTTCTCCTTTGGCAACAAAACTGCCCCTTCTGACTTCATTTGTCCTGAATGAACAATGAATTACATCTCCTGGAATGACCCTGGAGACAAAACCTCCACTTCTCCCAAAGCTGTGGCTGTAACATTGCAATGGGTTTGTGCATCTCCCTCTCCATCAATAGACCTCCACTTCTAGCAGGTCATTCTTCCCACCATGGGCACATAGGAAACATCTAATGCTTCGTTTTGGAAGCCACATGCATTGTATGGGGTCATGATGTCCTGCAGATACTTCCACCACCATTAAGGCCACCAAAACTTACCGCACTGGGGTATCTCCCTGGTTTGCAGAGGAGGGAGGAGAAAACAGCTTCCTCCATACCCAGCACCCAGCACCTATCAACCTCAGCTCCTTGTCCTGCTGCAGGCCAGTGAGTAGCCCCCTGCAACTCCCCCATGGGTTCAGAGCCCCAGAGATGAGGCTGGGCCCATCCAGGGGACATGATTTTGTGACCAGAGGAGGTCTTTGGACAAGGGATGGAGGGACAGGCCAAGGGGAATGGCTTGAACCTGCCCGAGGGGAGACTGAGATGAGCTCTGAGGCAGAAGCTCTTCCCTGGGAATGTGGCATTGGAGGGTGTTCATGAATGATGGTGAACAGGAGACTCCAAACGTCCTGCGTTTCACTCTGCAAACCCTCCTCATGAGCATGTCCACTGAGAAGAGATATTCCCATGTCATTGCGATTTCCCACATGGAATCTGTGTCTCTGAGGAGGTGCCATGAGTTCTCCTAGAAAAGGACCATGAAGGAAATGCTTGTTGTGTGGGTCACAGCTCCCAGATACAGCACCAAGTGAGGCTGCGGGCGCAGGAGCCACTTATGGGTTGAACAGAAACCAGGATTTGGGATCTGGAGATCTCCCAACTGTCTCCACCTGGCTGCAAATTTGGCTTCTTTATAAACTGTGCAATGTACAAATGACAGTTTCTCCATGGTTTTGTGTATCCAGCACATGGCTTTGCCACTGGAAACTGCAGTCAACAATGACCACAGCTGGGTATGGCCAGATCCAACCTGTGGCCTTGGGAGTTTCGGATTTGAGTGTTTCCCTTTAAAGAAGCCACAGCCCTTGATAGCCCTGATCTATTCAAAGCTCAGGAGCTGCCTTTCATTCTTTGCTACTTCTTTGCTATGTTCGGGCAGCAAATGAGCTTGAAATAAATCCCAACTGGATGGGGCCGAGCCAGATCTATGCAGGAGAAGGGCATCTGTAACGCTTCCATTCACATGTGCCTTTCTAACCACAGCATCCCCCTGGGTACCAAACCACATGGAGATACAGGTCTTGCTGTCAAAGCCAGCAGAGTCTGGAAATGCCAATGATTTTAAGGACTGAATCCAAGATGTGCATGGCTGGTAAACATCCAGCATTCCCTGAAGGAATGAAACAACGCTCCTCATTCATCTAACCCTCCTACCCCACCTCTCCCACACCAAACACCTCTGCCCCGTGCTGAACAAGAGACCTTGTGTGCAAAATGAAACCCATCAGCACCAAAGCCTCCTCCAGCCTGTCGAACCCTGGGTGCTGCACAAGAGATGCTTAATGCTGGGTGCTGGGCTGAGAGCATGGACCTTTGGGCAGCCCCGTGGCTGGAGGTGCAAAGAGAGGCAGTTTGTGCATCTCCACACACGGTGGGAAACAGACAGTGCCTTGGTTACAGCAAAATGTGGGCATCCACATTAGAGAAGGGTCATGGATCGTGATCCTGTGGTGCAAGGGGCTACAAAAACACAGAGAAAGAGCCTGTCCCTGCCTGGGGGAGAATAACCAGCAACTGGGAGAGGAGACAAGGATACAGAGGGTTGCCCTGTGGTTGTGAGGACCATGTAGCCTTGGCCATGAGATCCATCTCTGCTGGAAGAGATTTGAGCTGGGGTAGTCACAGGGGCTCTGCCCTGCTTGGGTACAAGTGGTAAAGTGCAGCTAACACCCTGGGACACCGAACCTCTAAGCAGGTTATTTGTCCAGGGAGTGAGAAGATGCCTCTGTGAGCCCTTATGGAGCGCTCAGCATCCTTCAGGAGAGGGAAAGCAGCACAAACCAGTGGTGCAGGATGCCTGGCTCTGGTTCTGCCCCGACTTGCTCTTTGTGCCTCAGTTTCCCCAAGTCTTAAACCAGGACAATCAGCCTTGCACAACTTCATCGAATGCTTAGAATCCCAGCCTGGATTGGGCTGAAGGGACCTTAAAGCTCACCCAGTCCCAACCCCCTGCCACGGGCAGGGACACCTTCCACTAGAGCAGGTTGCTCCAAGCCCCTGTGTCCAACCTGGCCTTGAACACTGCCAGGGATGGGGCAGCCACAGCTTCCTTGGTCAGATTATGAACACTTGGACCTCTGCAATGTGATGAGTCAGATCTTCCCTCGTGTGACTCAGCTCCCAGCTGCTGAGCCCTGCATGGCTGTGGCCATCTCCCACGGAGCAGCTACGGAGCTTCCTCCGTTCCAGGGTCCTTACTCGCTGTTCTTACTGCAGCAACGCAGCCACAGTCATCTCCTGGATGCCTCCCTATTCCCACAGCTAAATACTTCTGGGAGTTTCTAGACCTGTTTGGGAAGACCACGAAAGAAACCCTTTCTAGATTGAATTCTGTTACAGCAAAAGAGGGATCATCGCCGTGGTTAATTCCAAAATGGGAAATAGAGACAAGTTCATTGGATAATCGACAACTTTCCTCCCTGCGAGTTATAAAAGAAGGGAAATGGAAATCTAAGAGTGGCTTTTGCTTCTAAAATGAACATAATTCCCCCTGAAGCATGAATGTGGCTCTGCACTAGAATCACAGAATGGTTTGGGTTGGAAAGGATCTTAAAGCTCGATCCTGTTCCAACCCTCCTCCTATGGCAGCACAAACCCTGGAGCGCTGGCAGGATGAAGATCTGACCCTGGAAAAGTCTTTAACCTGTGGATGGATGCAGCCTGTTGACATCCGGATGCTCAGGCCCCTTCTAAAGATGACACTAGCAGGCGTCGCCCTGCAAGAGTGCATTAGGGTTGCATCATGTGGGCTCCTTCTATTCTCCAGAAATCCTGCTTTCCACCTCTTCCCTGCCAAGTTTTCACTGCAGATCCATATAGGAGCTGGAAAACACACCCTGCAGTTCCCTGCTGGAGTATTTTAAACTGGCAGGAGTGTTTAGGCTGAGTGTAGGAAGTGGGGTTTGATGCATGGGGACGTATAAAAGTCATCCCTTTTCGCTAAGGGTCCCGCATGCAGAAGCAGTATTCTGGGATACGGGAAGTTCAAGCATGGAGAAACACATGGTTAAATGCGTGAAACACTACGTGTGGTTCCATGTACCTGTCACACATTGGGAGCGGCATTAAAGTCGCTCAAAAAGGCCCAAAAAGCTTGGAAAAGCCAAATTAAATTCAGCTGAGGAGCTTTCAGTTGAGTATGAGACAGGGAGCAAAGAAACCCCCACGTGTCTTATCCCTGTCCCCACCAGTGCTCAATCCTCCCCTGAAAAGAAGGCTCAGTGGGACCTTACCCCCATGTGCCAGCAGTTAAAGGGTGGCTATAAAGATGGAGACTCCTTTTGGACAAGGGAAAAGCATCCAGGTGATGGGCACAAGTTATTCCTGGGGAGATTCCCACTGGACTCAAGAGGGAATGTTTCCCAATGAGAACAAGCAGCCATTGGAATCATCTCCCCAGGGAAGTGGTGACTCCCCAGCATTGGACACTGTTGAGATTGGGCTGCACAGGGTGCTGGGCACCCAGTCTGGGTCATGCTGTGCCTGGAAAGGTTGGAGCAGATGATCCTTGAGGTCCCTTCAACCTGGTGTTCTAGGACTCTGTGATTCCCCGTCAACCCATCCTCTTGCCTTGGAGACTGGATACATCCCAAACTGCCATGAGGGACCATTTGGACCCACATGAAGGGACCTGACCAGTTTGACATTTGCCTTCCATGTGTCATCCCAAGTGAAGACACAGCAACCCAGATCTAGACACAAAACTGATGTGGTCCCACCAGATCAGCACAGCGAGGTCACCAGAGCTGTAGCAACCAGGAGCTCTGGGAAGGATGAAGCCCCTTCTCCTATTGTATGTCTCTGATCAGCTTTTTTGCTGCCTCTGTGAGAGCAGAAAAGACAAAGAGGCCGCCAAGCCCCTTCCTCAGCATCCCTTTGCTTCTACATCCGCAGCACGTGGGTGATGAGAAACGCTCTTTGCTCCTGCTGGACCTCTGCCCGGTGCAGCGCGTCCGTGCTCAGACTCAGCTCTTCCCTCCTCCTTTCCTGCCTTGGAACTGCCGCATTAAGCACATCCAAAGCCCAAACCACAGCAAACCCACCAGCCCCAGCCCTATCCTGCATTCAGCTCCCACATCCCACTCCCATCACCACTTCTGGGATCTGGTTTCCAACAGGGAGGAACACCAGGAGGCTTGGTGAGCCAGGCAGTTGTGCGGTCCGTGTGCTACATACAAGTGGGAATGCACACGCGTGCACATACATGTACATATGTACACGCTGAGCCCACCCCAACGCCCGCCCCTGCTCTGCTCTGTGCTGGAAGCAGAAGATTGGCGGGAGGAGGGTCTCTCTCCAAGAAGGGAGTTGGTTTTAGGGGCGTTTCTGCTCTGTCAGAAGAAATGGTTTCCTTTTACATCCCGTTTCCTTAGAAGAAGCCCGAAACGTCGCTGCTCTGCAGAAGGAGTGAGTGGTTCTGTTCCTTCTCTCAGCTGACAGCTTCCACTGAATTTAAAGGGGAGGCAGAGAGCTCAACCCTTTCAAGTCCCCGTATGCTTCTTCCCAGGCAGCCAGGAAGAGCTTTATCATCGCAGAGGATGAAAACTCAGCCTTAAAGAGACATCAGAGATTCCCCCTCGCAGCCCCAGTCTGTGCATGACTCGGAGCAGATCAACCTCCGTGGTCCTGGGCTTTCCCTGCTCATATTTGTGAATAAAGGGTTAAAACTCCAAACAGGACATTCCTTGGTGCCTCCCTCAGCTCCTTACGGAAACCGAACCTACAGCATCCCAGCTCAGGGCTCTCACTCTGCTCTCGAGGTGACCTTTGGTGCTCATGGTGGTGACGTGGCTGGAAAAGTCACCACTTTCCTCTCCCTTTCAGTTAACTTTTGGATAGGTCCAGATGGTCCCAGTCACTGTGCGGCAGAAGGGAGGGGGTGAGGGATGTGCAGCTCATCCAGCCAGCCTGGAAAGGGTTCCCCGGAGAGCTGAGTCCTCTTGGTTTGCCACAACACCAAAGCAGAGCTCCTCTATCAGTGTAGAAAGAGTACCCACATGGCCACTGGGTCCTCCCAGCTTGCTGCCCAAGGGATCATAGGATCACAGAGTGGTTTGGGTTGGAAGGGACCTTAAAGCTCCTCCAGCTCCAACCCATGCACCAGGCAGGGACACCTTCCCCC